>NW_027514140.1:0-94825 GCF_048772815.1 Callospermophilus lateralis | reverse complement strand
AATCCAACATGGTTTGTAGTAGCTCTCTGAAACTTGACAAAATAAAGGAGTTCTCAGTTTATTCTCTATGGATTGTTTCCACTTCAAGTAGCCCTATTCACAGACTGTGAAAAAGCACTTTCATTGAGAGGGGTTGCCAAGCTTCTAAGAAATAACGAGTTTTAGAAATACCAGCAAATATTTTTTCACCCAGTCTTGATGATACGTGATTGTAATGATCAGTACACAAATCCCACTTGGCTCACCAAATTGTGTTCTTCTTGGTTGAAGAGTTCGTTTACAGTAGCAGTTTTTATTTTTAGGTTTCACTCTGTTCTCTTTATATAGATAGATGAATTTGGAACTCTAATTCCAACATGGTTTGTAGTAGCTCTTTGAAACTTGACAAAAGAAAAAAGTTCTCAGTTTTGTCTCTATGGCTTGTTTCCTCTTCAAATAGCCCTAGGCACAGACTGGGGAAAAGCACATTCATTGAGAGGGGTTGCCAAGCGTCTAAGAAATAACAAGTTTCTGAAATACCAACAAATATTTTTTCACCCATTCTTGATGATACTTTTTGGTAAGGACAAGTACACAAATCCCACTTGGCTCACCAAATTTTGTTCTTCTAGGTTGAAGCGTTCCTTACAGTAGCAGTTTATATTTTTAGGTTTCCTTCTGCTCTCTCCTATATAGATAGCTGAATTTGGAACTCTAAATCCAACATGGTTTGTAGTAGCTCTTTGAAACTTTACAAAATAAAGGTGTTCTCAGTTTTGTCTCTATGATTTGTTTCCTCTTCAAGTAGCCCTAATCAGAGACTGTGGAAAAGCACTTTCATTGAAAGGGTTTGCCAAGCTCCCTAGAAATTACGGGTTGCCGAAACACCAGCAAATATTTTTTCACCCAATCTTGATGATACTCGGTGGTAATGACAAGTACACAAATCCCAATTGGCTCACCAAATTTTGCTCTTCTAGGTTGAAACGTTTGTTTACAGTAGCAGTTTTTATTTTTAGGTTTCCCTCTGTTCTCTCCTATATAGATAGATGAATTTGGAACTCTAAATCCAACATGGTTTGTAGTAGCTCTTTGAAACTTGACAAAAGAAAAAAGTTCTCAGTTTTGTCTCTATGGTTTGTTTCCTCTTCAAATAGCCCTAGGCACAGACTGGGGAAAAGCACATTCATTGAGAGGGGTTGCCAAGCTTCTAAGAAATAACGAGTTTGCGAAAAACCAGCAAATATTTTTTCACCCAATCTTCATGATACGCGGTGGTAAGGATCAGTACACAAATGCCACTTGGCTCCCCAAATTGTGTTCTTCTAGGTTGAAGCGTTCGTTTATAGAAGCAGTTTTTATTTTTAGGTTTCACTCTGTTCTTTCCCATATAGATAGATGAATTTGGAACTCTAAATCCAATATGGTTTGTAGTAGCTCTTTGAAACTTAACAAAATAAAGGAGTTCTCAGTTTTGTCTCTATGGTTTGTTTCCTCTCCAAGTAGCCCTAGGCACAAACTGTAGAACAGCACTTTCATTGAAAGGGGTTGCCAAGCTTCTAAGAAATAACGAGTTTCCGAAATACCAGCAAATATTTTTTCACCCAATCTTGATGATACTTGGTGGTAATGATCAGTACACAAATCACACTTGGCTCAACAAATTTTGTTCTTCTAGGTTGAAGCGTTCGTTTACAGTAGCAGTTTTTATTTTTTAGGTTTCCCTCTGTTCGCTCCTATATAGATAGATGAATTTGGAACTCTAAATCCAACATGGTTTGTAGTAGCTCTTTGAAACTTGACAAAATAAAGGAGTTCTCAGTTTTGTCTCTATGATTTGTTTCTTCTTCAAGTAGCCCTAAGCAGAAACTGGGGAAAGCCACTTTCATTGAAAGGTTTTGCCAAACTCAGAAAAAATTACGGGTTGCCGAAATACCGGCAAATATTTTTTCACCCAATCTTGATGATACTTGGTGGTAATTACAAATACACAAATCCCCACTTGGCTCACCAAATGTTTCTCTTCGAGTTTGAAGCGTTCGTTTACAAGTGCAGTTTTATTTTTAGGTTTCCGCTGTTCTCTCCTATATAGATAGATGAATTTGGAACTCTAAATCTAACGTGGTTTGTAGTAGCTCTTTGAAACTTGACAAAATAAAAATGTTCTCAGTGTTGTCTCCATGGTTTGTTTCCTCTTCAAGTGGCCCTAAGCAGAGACTGTGGAAAAGCACTTTCATTAAAAGGGGTTTCCAAGCTATCAAAAAATTACGAGTTTTGAAATACCAGCAAATATTTTTTCACCCAATCTTGATGATACTTGGTGGTAATGATACGTACACAAATCCCACTTGGCTCACCAAATTTTGTTCTTCTAGGTTGAAGCGTTCGTTTACAGTAGCTGTTTTTATTTTTAGGTTTCACTCTGTTCTCTCTTAGATATATAGATGAATTTAAAACACTAAATCCAACATGGTTTGTGGTAGCTCTTTGAAAACGTGACAAAATAAAGGAGATCTCAGTTTTTTCTCTATGGTTTGTTTCCTCTTCAAGTAGCCCTAGGCACAGACTGTGGAAAAGCACTTCATTGAGAGGGGTGTTGAGGCTTCTAAGAAATAACGAGTTTCCGAAATAGCAGCAAATATTTTTTCACCCAATATTGATGATACTTGGTGGTAATGATCAGTACACAAATCCCACCTTGTTCACCAAATTTTGTTCCTCTAGGTTTAAGCGTTCGTCTACAGTAGACGTTGTTATATTTAGGTTTCACTCTGTTCTCTCCTATATAGATAGATGAATTTGGAACTCTAAATCCACCACGGTTTGTAGTAGCTCTTTGAACTTGACAAAATAAAGGAGTTCTCAGTTTTGTCTCTATGGTTTGTTTCCTCTTCAATAGACCTAGGCACAGACTGTGGAAAAGCACTTTCATTGAGAGGGGTTGCCAAGATTCTAAGAAATAACGAGTTTCCGAAATACCAGCAAATATTTTTTTACCCAATCTTGATGATACTTGGTGGTAATGATCAGTACACAAATCCCACTTGGCTCACCAAATTTTGTTCTTCTAGGTTGAAGCGTTCGTCTACAGTACCAGTTTCTATATTTAGGTTGTTCTCTGTTCTCTCCTATATAGATAGATGAATTTGGAACTCTAAATCCACCACGGTTTGTAGTAGCTCTTTGAAACTTGACAAAATAAATTAGTTCTCTGTTTTGTCTCTATGGTTTGTTTCCTCTTCAAGTAGCCCTAGGCACAAACTGTGGAAAGCACTTGCGTTGAAAAGGGTTGCCAAGCTTCCAAGGAATAACGAGTTTCCGAAATACCAGAAAATATTTTTTCACCCTATCTTGATAACACTTTGTGGTATGATATGTACACAAATCCCACTTGGCTCATCAAATTTTGTTCTTTCAGGTTGAAGCGTTCGTTTACAGTAGCCGTTTTTATTTTAGGATTCACTTTGTTCTCTCCTATATAGATAGATGAATTTGGAACTCTAAATCCAACATGGTTTGTAGTAGCTTTTTGAAACTTCATAAAATAAAGGAGTTCTCAGTTTTGTCTCTTTGATTTGTTTCCTCTTCAAATAGCCCTAAGCGGAGACTGTGGAAAAGCACTTTCATTGAAAGGGGTTGCCAATTTCCAAGAAATTACGAGTTTCCGAAATACCAGCAAATATTTTTTCACGTAATCCTGATGATTCTTGGTGGTAATTACAAGGACACAAATCCCACTTGGCTCACCAAATTTTGTTCTTCGAGGTTGAAGCGTTCGTTTACAGTAGCAGTTTTTATTTTTAGGTTTCCCTCTGTTCTCTCAAATATAGATAGATGAATTTGGAACTCTAAAATCAACATGGTTTGTAGTAGCTCCCTGAAACTTGACAAAATAAAGGAGTTCTCAGTTTTGTCTCTATGGTTTGTTTCCTCTTCAAGTAGCCCTAGACACAGACTGTGGAAAAGCACTTTCATTGAAAGGGTTTGCCAAGCTTCCAAGAAATTACGGGTTTCCGAAATACCAGCAAATATTTTTTCACCCAATCTTGATGATACTTGGTGGTAATGACAAGTAAACAAAACCACTTGGCTCACAAATTTTGCTCTTCTAGGATGAAGCGTTCATTTACAGTAGCAGTTTTATATTTAGGTTTCTCTATGTTCTCTCCTATATAGATAGATGAATTTGGAACTCTAAATCCAACATGGTTTGTAGTAGCTCTTTGAAACTTGACAAAATAAAAAAGTTCTCAGTTTTGTCTCTAGGGTTTGTTTCGTCTTCAAGTAGCCCTAGGCACAGACTGTGGAAAAGCACTTTCATTGAGAGTTGTTTTCAAGCTTCTAAGAAATAACGAGTTTCCAAAATACCAGCAAATATTTTTTCACCCAATCTTGATGATACTGGTGGTAATGATCAGTACACAAATTCAACTTGACTCACCAAAATTTCCTTCTTCTAGGTTGAAGCGTTCGTTTACAGTAGCAGTTTATAATTTTAGGTGTCCCTCTGTTCTCTCCTATATAGATAGATGAATTTGGAACTATAAATCCAACATGGTTTGTAGTAGCTCTTTGAAACTTGACAAATAAAGGAGTTCTCAGTTTTGTCTCTGTATGATTTGTTTCCTCCTCAAGTATCCCTAAGCAGAGACTGTGGAAAAAGCACTTTCATTAAAAGGGGTTGCCAAGCTTCCAAGAAATTACAAGTTTCTGAAATACCAGCAAACAGTTTTTCACCCAATCTTGATGATAATTTATATTAATGACAAGTACACAAATCCCACTTGGCTCACCAAATTTTGTTCTTCGAGGTTGAAGCATTCGTTTACAGTAGCAGTTTTTATTTTTAGGTTTCACTCAGTTCTCTCCTATAAAGATAGATGAATTTGGAACTCTAAATCCAACATGGTTTGTACTACCTCTTTGAAACTTCATAAAATAAAAGAGTTCTCAGTTTTGTCTCTATAGTTTGTTTCCTCTTCAAGTAGCCCTAGGCACAGACTGTGGAAAAGCACTTTCATTGAGAGGGTTTCCCAAGCTTCTAAGAAATAACGAGTTTCCGAAATACCAGCAAATATTTTTTCACCCAATCCTGATGATACTTTGTGGTAATGATCAGTACACAAATACCACTTGGCTCACAAAATTGTGTTCTTCTAGTTTGAAGAGTTCGTTTACAGTAGCAGTTTATATTTTTAGGTTTCACTCTGTTCTCTTTATATAGATAGATGAATTTGGAACTCTAAATCCAACATGGTTTGTGGTAGCTCTTTGAAATTTGACAAAATGAAAGAGTTCTCAGTTTTGTCCTATGTTTTGTTTCCTCTTCAAGTTGCCCTAGGCACAGACTGTGCAAAAGCACTTTCATTGAGAGGGGTTGCCAGGCTTCTAAGAAATAACGAGTTTCTGAAATACCAGCAAATATTTTTTCACCCAATCTTGATGATACTTGGTGGTAATGACAAGTACACAAATCCCAATGGGCTCACCATATTTTGTTCTTCTACGTTGAAGCGTTCGTTTACAGTAGCAGTTTTTATTTTTAGGTTTCCCACTGTTCTCTCCTATAGAGATAGAGGAATTTGGAACTCTAAATCCAACATGGTTTGTAGTAGCTCTTTGAAACTTGACAAAATAAAAAAGTTCTCAGTTTTGTCTCTATGGTTTGTTTCCTCTTCAAATAGCCCTAGGCACAGACTGTGCAAAAGCACTTTCATTGAGAGGGGTTGCCAGGCTTCTAAGAAATAACGAGTTTCCGAAATACGAGCAAATATTTTTTCACCCAATCTTGATGATACTTGGTGGTAATGACAAGTACACAAATCCCACTTGGCTCACCAAATTTGGTTCTTCTAGGTTGAAGCGTTCGTTTACAGTAGCAGTTTATATTTTTAGGTTTCCCTCTGTTCTCTCCTATATAGATAGATGAATTTGGACCTCTAAATCCAACATTGTTTGTAGTAGCTCTTTAAAACTTGACAAAATAAAGGAGTTCTCAGTTTTGTTCCTATGATTTGTTTCCTCTTCATGTAGCCCTAAGCAGAGACTGTGGAAAAGCACTTTCATTAAAAAAATTTGCCAAGCTCCCAAGAAATTACGGGTTTGCGAAATACCAGCAAATATTTTTTCACCCAATCTTGATGATACTTAGTGGTAATGACAAGTACACAAATCCCACTTGGCTCACCAAATTTTGCTCTTCTAGATTGAAGCGTTCGTTTACAGTAGCAGTTTTTATTTTTAGGTTTCCCTCTAATCTCTCCTATATAGATAGATGAATATGGAACTCTAAATCCAACAAGGTTTGTAGTAGCTCTTTGAAACTTGACGAAATAAAAAAGTTCTCAGTTTTGTCTCTATGGTTGTTTTCCTCTTCAAATGGCCCTAGGCACAGACTGGGAAAAAGCACATTCATTGAGAGGGGTTGCCAAGCTTCTAAGAAATAACGAGTTTCCGAAATAGCAAAAATATTTTTTCACCCAATATTGATGATACGTGTGGTAATGATCAGTACACAAATGCCACTTGGCTCACCAAATTGTGTTCTTCTAGGTGGAAGCGTTCGTTTACAGTAGCAGTTTTTATTTATAGGTTTCACTCTGTTCTGTCCCATATAGATAGATGAATTTGGAACTCTAAATCCAACATGGTTTGTAGTAGGTCTTTGAAACTTGACAAAATAAAGGAGTTCTCCGTTTTGTCTCTATGGTTTGTTTCACCTTCAAGTAGCCCTAGGCACAAACTGTAGAAAAGAACTTCCAGTGAAAGGGGTTGCCAAGCCTCTAAGAAATAACGAGTTTCCGAAATACCAGCAAATATTTTTTCACCCAATCTTGATGATACTTGGTGGTAATGATCTGTACACAAATCCCTCTTGACTTACTAAATTTTGTTCTTCTAGGTAGAAGCGTTAGTTTACAGTAGCAGTTTATTTTTTTAGGTTTCCCTCTGTTCTCTCCTATATAGATAGATGAATTTGGAACTCTAAATCCAACATGGTTTGTAGTCTCTCTTTGAATCTTGACAAAAAAAAAGTACTTCTATGTTTTGTCTCTATGGTTTGTTTCCTCTTCAAGTAGCACTAAGCAGAGACTGTGGAAATGCACTTTCATTGAAATGGGTTGCCAAGCTTCTAAGAAATAACGAGTTTTAGAAATACCAGCAAATATTTTTTCGCCCAGTCTTGATAATACGTGGTTGTAATGATCAGTACACAAATCCCACTTGGCTCACCAAATTGTGTTCTTCTTGGTTGAAGAGTTCGTTTACATTAGCAGTTTATATTTTTAGATTTCCCTCTGTTCTCTCCTATATCGATAGATGAATTTGGAACTCTAAATGTAACATGGTTTGTAGTAGCTCTTTGAAACTTGACAAAATAATGGAGTTCTCTGTTTTGTCTTTATGATTTGTTTCCTCTTCAAGTAGCGCTAAGCAGAGACTGTGGAAAAGCACTTTCATTGAAAGGGTTAGCAAAGCTCCCAAGAAATTACGGGTTTTTCGAAATACCAGCTTATATTTTTTCACCCAATCTTGATGATACTTGGTGGTAATGACAAGTACACAAATCCCAATTGGCTCACCAAATTTTGTTCTTCTAGGTTGAAGCGTTCCTTTACAGTTGCTGTTTTTATTTTTAGGTTTCCCACTGTTCTCTCCTATAGAGATAGATGAATTTGGAACTCTAAATCCAACATGGTTTGTAGTAGCTCTTTGAAACTTGACAAAATAAAAAAGTTCTCAGTTTTGTCTCTATGGTTTGGTTCCTCTTCAAATAGACCTAGGCACAGACTGTGCAAAAGCACTTTCATTGAGAGGGGTTGCCAGGCTTCTAAGAAATAACGAGTTTCCGAAATAACAGCAAATATTTTTTCACCCAATCTTGATGACACTTGGTGGTAATGACAAGTACACAAATCCCACTTGGCTCACCAAATTTGGTTCTTCTAGGTTGAAGCGTTCGTTTACAGTAGCAGTTTATATTTTTAGGTTTCCCTCTGTTCTCTCCTATATAGATAGATGAATTTGTACCTCTAAATCCAACATTGTTTGTAGTAGCTCTTTGAAACTTGACAAAATAAAGGAGTTCTCAGTTTTGTCTCTATGATTTTTTTCATCTATATGTAGCCCTAAGCAGAGACTGTGGAAAAGCACTTTCATTAAAAAAATTTGCCAAGCTCCCAAGAAATTACGGGTTTGCGAAATACCAGCAAATATTTTTTCAATCAATCTTGATGATACTTAGTGGTAATGACAAGTACACAAATCCCACTTGGCTCACCAAATTTTGCTCTTCTAGATTGAAGCGTTCGTTTACAGTAGCAGTTTTTATTTTTAGGTTTCCCTCTAATCTCTCCTATATAGATAGATGAATCTGGAACTCTAAATCCAACATGGTTTGTAGTAGCTCTTTGAAACTTGACGAAATAAAAAGTTCTCAGTTTTGTCTCTATGGTTTGTTTCCTCTTCAAATGGCCCTAGGCACAGACTGGGGAAAAGCACATTCATTGAGAGGGGTTGCCAAGCTTCTAAGAAATAACGAGTTTCCGAAATAGCAAAAATATTTTTTCACCCAATATTGATGATACGTGGTGGTAATGATCAGTACACAAATGCCACTTGGCTCACCAAATTGTGTTCTTCTAGGTGGAAGCGTTCGTTTACAGTAGCAGTTTTTATTTATAGGTTTCACTCTGTTCTCTCCCATATAGATAGATGAATTTGGAACTCTAAATCAAACATGGTTTGTAGCAGGTCTTTGAAACTTGACAAAATAAAGGAGTTCTCCGTTTTGTCTCTATGGTTTGTTTCCTCTTCAAGTAGCCCTAGGCACAAACTGTAGAAAAGAACTTCCAGGGAAAGGGGTTGCCAAGCCTCTAAGAAAAAACGAGTTTCCGAAATACCAGCAAATATTTTTTCACCCAGTCTTGATGATACGTGATTGTAATGATCAGTACACAAATCCCACTTGGCTCACCAAATTGTGTTCTTCTTGGTTGAAGAGTTCGTTTACAGTAGCAGTTTATATTTTTAGATTTCCCTCTGTTCTCTCCTATATAGATAGATGAATTTGGAACTCTATATGTAACATGGTTTGTAGTAGCTCTTTGAAACTTGACAAAATAAAGGAGTTCTCTGTTTTGTCTTTATGATTTGTTTCCTCTTCAAGTAGCGCTAAGCAGAGACTGTGGAAAAGCACTTTCATTGAAAGGGTTAGCAAAGCTCCCAAGAAATTACGGTTTTTTCGAAATACCAGCTTATATTTTTTCACCCAATCTTGATGATACTTGGTGGTAATAACAAGTACACAAATCCCAATTGGCTCACCAAATTTTGTTCTTCTAGTTTGAAGCGTTCGTTTACAGTAGCAGTTTTTATTTTTAGGTTTCCCACTGTTCTCTCCTATAGAGATAGATGAATTTGGAACTCTAAATCCAACATGGTTTGTAGTAGCTCTTTGAAACTTGACAAAATAAAAAGTTCTCAGTTTTGTCTCTATGGTTTGTTTCCTCTTCAAATAGCCCTAGGCACAGACTGGGGAAAAGCACATTCATTCAGAGGGTTTGCCTAGCTTCTAAGAAGTAACGAGTTTCCGAAATACCAGCAAATATTTTTTCACCCAATCTTGATAATACGTAGTGGTAATGATCAGTACACAAATGCCACTTGGCTCACCAAATTGTGTTCTTCTATGTTGAAGCGTTCGTTTACAGTAGCAGTTTTTATTTTTAGGTTTTACTCTGTTCTCTCCCATATAGATAGATGAATTTGGAACTCTAAATCCAACATGGTTTGTAGTAGCTCTTTGAAACTTGACAAAATAAAGGAGTTCTCAGTTTTGTCCTATGTTTTGTTTCCTCTTCAAGTAGCCCTAGGCACAGACTGTGCAAAAGCACTTTCATTGAGAGGGGTTGCCAGGCTTCTAAGAAATAACGAGTTTCCGAAATACCAGCAAATATTTTTTCACCCAATCTTGATGATACTTGGTGGTAATGACAAGTACACAAATCCCACTTGGCTCACCAAATTTGGTTCTTCTAGGTTGAAGCGTTCGTTTACAGTAGCAGTTTATATTTTTAGGTTTCCCTCTAATCTCTCCTATATAGATAGATGAATATGGAACTCTAAATCCAACATTGTTTGTAGTAGCTCTTTGAAACTTGACAAAATAAAGGAGTTCTCAGTTTTGTCTCTATGATTTGTTTCCTCTTCATGTAGCCCTAAGCAGAGACTGTGGAAAAGCACTTTCATTAAAAAAATTTGCCAAGCTCCCAAGAAATTACGGGTTTGCGAAATACCAGCAAATATTTTTTCACCCAATCTTGATGATACTTAGTGGTAATGACAAGTACACAAATCCCACTTGGCTCACCAAATTTTGCTCTTCTAGATTGAAGCGTTCGTTTACAGTAGCAGTTTTTATTTTTAGGTTTCCCTCTAATCTCTCCTATATAGATAGATGAATCTGGAACTCTAAATCCAACATGGTTTGTAGTAGCTCTTTGAAACTTGACGAAATAAAAAAGTTCTCAGTTTTGTCTCTATGGTTTGTTTCCTCTTCAAATGGACCTAGGCACAGACTGGGGAAAAGCACATTCATTGAGAGGGGTTGCCAAGCTTCTAAGAAATAACGAGTTTCCGAAATAGCAAAAATATATTTTCACCCAATATTGATGATACGTGGTGGTAATGATCAGTACACAAATGCCACTTGGCTCACCAAATTGTGTTCTTCTAGGCGGAAGCGTTCGTTTACAGTAGCAGTTTTTATTTATAGGTTTCACTCTGTTCTCTCCCATATAGATAGATGAATTTGGAACTCTAAATCCAACATGGTTTGTAGTAGGTCTTTGAAACTTGACAAAATAAAGGAGTTCTCAGTTTTGTCTCTATGGTTTGTTTCCTCTTCAAGTAGCCCTAGGCACAAACTGTAGAAAAGAACTTCCAGTGAAAGGGGTTGCCAAGCCTCTAAGAAATAACGAGTTTCCGAAATACCAGCAAATATTTTTTCACCCAATCTTGATGATACTTGGTGGTAATGATCTGTACACAAATCCCTCTTGACTTACTAAATTTTGTTCTTCTAGGTAGAAGCGTTAGTTTACAGTAGCAGTTTATTTTTTTAGGTTTCCCTCTGTTCTCTCCTATATAGATAGATGAATTTGGAACTCTAAATCCAACATGGTTTTTAGTAGCTCTCTGAAACTTGACAAAATAAAGGAGTTCTCAGTTTATTCTCTATGGATTGTTTCCCCTTCAAGTAGCCCTAGGCACAGACTGTGGAAAAGCACTTTCATTGAGAGGGGTTGCCAAGCTTCTAAGAAATAACGAGTTTTAGAAATACCAGCAAATATTTTTTCGCCCAGTCTTAATGATACGTGGTTGTAATGATCAGTACACAAATCCCACTTGGCTCTCCAAATTGTGTTCTTCTTGGTTGAAGAGTTCGTTTACAGTAGCAGTTTATATATTTAGATTTCCCTCTGTTCTCTCCTATATAGATAGATGAATTTGGAACTCTAAATCCAACATGGTTTGTAGTAGCTCTATAAAACTTGACAAAATAAAGGGGTTCTCTGTTTTGTCTTTATGATTTGTTTCCTCTTCAAGTAGCACTAAGCAGAGACTGTGGAAAAGCACTTTCATTGAAAGGGTTAGCAAAGCTCCCAAGAAATTACGGGTTTTTCGAAATACCAGCTTATATTTTTTCACCCAATCTTGATGATACTTGATGGTAATGACAAGTACACAAATCCCAATTCGCTCACCAAATTTTGTTCTTCTAGGTTGAAGCGTTCATTTACAGTAGCGGTTTTTATTTTTAGGTTTCCCACTGTTCTCTCCTATAGAGATAGATGAATTTGGAACTCTAAATCCAACATGGTTTGTAGTAGCTCTTTGAAACTTGACAAAATAAAAAAGTTCTCAGTTTTGTCTCTATGGTTTGTTTCCTCTTCAAATAGCCCTAGGCACAGACTGGGGAAAAGCACATTCATTCAGAGGGGTTGCCAAGCTTCTAAGAAGTAACGAGTTTCCGAAATACCAGCAAATATTTTTTCACCCAATCTTGATGATACGTGGTGGTAATGATCAGTACACAAATGCCACTTGGCTCACCAAATTGTGTTCTTCTATGTTGAAGCGTTCGTTTACAGTAGCAGTTTTTATTTTTAGGTTTTACTCTGTTCTCTCCCATATAGATAGATGAATTTGGAACTCTAAATCCAACATGGTTTGTAGTAGCTCTTTGAAACTTGACAAAATAAAGGAGTTCTCAGTTTTGTCTCTATTTTTTGTTTCCTCTCCAAGTAGCCCTAGGCACAAACTGTAGAACAGCACTTTCATTGAAAGGGGTTGCCAAGCTTCTAAGAATTAACGAGTTTCCGAAATACCAGCAAATATTTTTTCACCCAATCTTGATTATACTTGGTGGTAATGATCAGTACACAAATCACACTTGGCTCACCAATTTTGTTCTTCTAGGTTGAAGCGTTCTTTTACAGTAGCAGTTTTTATTTTTAGGTTTCCCTCTGTTCGCTCCTATATAGATAGATGAATTTGGAACTCTAAATCCAACATGGTTTGTAGTAGCTCTTTGAAACTTGACAAAATAAAGGAGTTCTCAGTTTTGTCTCTATGATTTGTTTCTTCTTCAAGTAGCCCTAAGCAGAAACTGGGGAAAAGCACTTTCATTGAAAGGTTTTGCAAAGCTCCCCAAAAATTACGGGTTGCCGAAATACCGGCAAATATTTTTTCACCCAATCTTGATGATACTTGGTGGTAATTACAAATACACAAATCCCACTTGGCTCACCAAATTTTTCTTTCGAGTTTGAAGTGTTCGTTTAGAAGTGCAGTTTTTATTTTTAGGTTTCCCTCTGTTCTCTCCTATATAGATAGATGAATTTGGAACTCTAAATCCAACATGGTTTGTAGTAGCTCTTTGAAACTTGACAAAATAAAGGAGTTCTCAGATTTGTCTCTATGATTTGTTTCCTCCTCAAGTATCCCTAAGCAGAGACTGTGGAAAAGCACTTTCATTGAAAGGGGTTGCCAAGCTTCCAAGAAATTACAAGTTTCCGAAATATCAGCAGACAGTTTTTCACCGAATCTTGATGATACTTGGTGTTAATGACAAGTACACAAATCCCACTTGACTCACCAAATTTTGTTCTTCGAATTTGAAGCGTTCGTTTACAGTAGCAGTTTTTATTTTTAGGTTTCACTCAGTTCTCTCCTATATAGATAGATGAATTTGGAACTCTAAATCCAACATGGTTTGTAGTACCTCTTTGAAACTTCATAAAATAAAGGAGACCTCAGTTTTGTCTCTATGATTAGTTTCCTCTTCAAGTAGCCCTAGGCACAGACTGTGGAAAAGCACTTTCATTATAGGGTTTCCCAAGCTTCTAAGAAATAATGAGTTTCCGAAATACCAGCAAATATTTTTTCACCCAATATTGATGATACGTGGTGGTAATGATCAGTACACAAATGCCACTAGGCTCACCAAATTTTGTTCTTCTAGGTTGAAGCGTTCGTTTACAGTAGCTGTTTTTATTTTTTGGTTTCACTCTGTTCTCTTTTATATAGATAGATGAATTCAGAACACTAAATCCAACATGTTTTGTAGTAACTCTTTGAAACTTGACAAAATGAAGGAGTTCTGAGTTTTGTCTCTATGTTTTGTTTCCTCTTCAAGTAGTCCTAGGCACAGATTGTGCAAAAGCATTTTCATTGGGAGGGGTTGTCAGGCTTCTAAGAAATAACGAGTTTCCGATATACCAGCAAATATTTTTTCACCCAATCTTGATGATCCGTGGTGGTAATGATCAATACACAAATGCCACTTGGCTCACTAAATTGTGTTCTTCAAGGATGAAGCATTCATTTACAGTAGCAGTTTTTATTTTTAGGTTTCACTCTGTTCTGTCCCATATAGATAGATGAAATTGGAACTCTAAATCCAACATGGTTTGTGGTAGCTCTTTGAAACTTGACAAAATAAAGGAGTTCTCAGTTGTGTCTCTATGGTTTGTTTCCTCTTCATGCCCCCTAAGCAGAAACTGGGGAAAAGCACTTTCATTGACAGGGTTTGCCAAGCTCCCAAAAAATTACGGGTTTCCGAAATACCAGCAAATATTTTTTCACCCAATCTTGATGATACTTGGTGGTAATTACAAATACACAAGTCCCATTTGGCTCCCCAAATTTTGCTCTTCTAGGTTGAAGCGTTCGTTTACAAGAGCAGTTTTTATTTTTAGGTTTCCCTCTGTTCTCTCCTATATAGATAGATGAATTTGGAACTCTAAATCCAACATGGTTTGTAGTAGCTTTTTGAAACTTGACGAAATAAAAATGTGCTCAGTTTTGTCTCTATGGTTTGTTTCCTCTTCAAGTAGCCCTAAGCAGAGACTGTGGAATAGCACTTTCATCGAAAGGGGTTGCCAAGCTTCCAAGAAATTACGAGTTTCGAAATACCAGCAAATATTTTTTCACCCAATCTTGATGATACTTGGTGGTAATGATAAGTACACAAATCCCACTTGGCTCACCAAATTTTGTTCTTCTAGGTTGAAGCGTTCGTTTACAGTAGCTGTTTTTATTTTTTGGTTTCACTCTGTTCTCTCCTATATAGATAGATGAATATAAAACACTGAATCCAACATGGTTTGAGTAGCTCCTTGAAACTTGACAAAATAAAAAAGTTCTCAGTTTTGTCTGTATGGTTTGTTTCCTATTCAAGTAGCCCTAGGCACAGACTGTGGAAAAGCACTTTCATTGAGAGTTGTTGCCAAGCTTCTAAGAAATAACGAGTTTCCAAAATACCAGCAAATATTTTTTCACCGAATCTTGATGATACTTGGTGTTAATGACAAGTACACATATCCCACTTGGCTCACCAAATTTTGTTCTTCGAGGTTGAAGCGTTCGTTTACAGTAGCAGTTTTTATTTTTAGGTTTCACTCACTTCTCTCCTATATAGATAGATGAATTTGGAACTTTTAATCCAATATGGTTTGTAGTAGCTCTTTGAAACTTGACAAAATAAAAGTGTTCTCAGTATTGTCTCTATGGTTTGTTTCCTCTTCATGTAGCCCTAGGCACAAACTGTAGAAAAGTACTTTCATTGAAAGGAGTTGCCAAGCTTCTAAGAAATAACGAGTTTTAGAAATACCAGCAAATATTTTTTCACCCTGTCTTGATGATACGTTGTGGTAATGATCACTACACAAGTCCAACTTGGCTCACAAATTGTGTTCTACTAGGTTGAAGCGTTCATTTGCAGTAGCAGTTTTTATTTTTAGGTTTCACTCTGTTCTCTCCCATATAGATAGATGAATTTGGAACTCTAAATCCAACATGGTTTGTAGTAGCTCTTTGAAACTTGACAAAATAAAGGAGTTCTCAGTTTTGTCTCTATGGTTTGTTTGCTCTTCAAGTAGCCCTAGGCATAGACTGTGGAAAAGCACTTTCATTGAAATGGTTGACAAGCTTCCAAGAAATAAAGAGTTTCCGAAATACTAGCAAATATTTTTTCACCCAATCTTGATGATCCGTGGTGGTAATGATCAGTACACAAATGCCACTTGGCTCACTAAATTGTGTTCTTCAAGGATGAAGCGTTCATTTAAAGTAGCAGTTTTTATTTTTAGGTTTCACTCTGTTCTCTCCCATATAGATAGATGAATTTGGAACTCTAAATCCAACATGGTTTGTAGTAGCTCTTTGAAACTTGACAAAATAAAGGAGTTCTCAGTTTTGTCTCTATGGTTTGTTTCCTCTTCAAGTAGCCCTAAGCAGAAACTGGGGAAAAGCACTTTCATTGAAAGGGTTTGCCAAGCTCCCAAAAAATTACGGGTTTCCGAAATACCAGCAAATATATTTTCACCCAATCTTGATGATACTTGGTGGTAATTACAAGTACACAATTCCCACGTGGCTCACCAAATTTTGTTCTTCTAGGTTGAAGCGTTCCTGTACAATAGCAGTTTTTATTTTTAGGTTTCACTCTGTTCTCTTTTACATAGATAGATGAATTTGGAACTCTAAATCCAACATGGTTTGTCGTAGCTCTTTGAAACTTGACAAAATGAAGGAGTTATCAGTTTTGTCTCCTTGTTTTGTTTTCTCTTCAAGTAGCCCTAGGCACAGACTGTGGAAATGCACTTTCATTGAAAGGGTTTGCCAACCTCCCAAGAAATTATGGGTTTCTGAAATACTAGCATATATTTTTTAACCCAATCTTGATGATACTTGGTGGTAATGAGAAGTACACAATTCCCACTTGGCTAACGAAATTCTGATCTTCTAGGTTGAAGCGTTCGTTTACAGTAGCAGTTTTTATTTTTAGGTTTCCCTCTGTTCTCTCCTATATAGATAGATGAATGGAACTCTAAATCCAACATGGTTTGTAGTAGCTCTTTGAAACTTGACAAAATAAAAAAGTTCTCAGTTTTGTCTCTATGGTTTGTTTCCTCTTCAAATAGTCCTAGGTACAGACTGGGGAAAAGCACATCCACTGAGAGGGGTTGCCAAGCTTCTAAGAAATAACGAGTTTCCGAAATACCAGCAAATATTTTTTCACCCAATCTTGATGATACGTGGTGGTAATGATCAGTACACAAATGCCACTTGGCTCACCAAATTGTGTTCTTCTTGGTTGAAGCGGTCTTTTACAGTAGCAGTTTTTATTTTTAGGTTTCACTCTGTTCTCTCTCATATAGATAGATGAATTTGGAACTCTAAATCAAACATGGTTTGTAGTAGCTCTTTGAAACTTGACAAAATAAACGAGTTCTCAGTTTTGCCTCTGTTGTTTGTTTCCTCTTCAAGTAGCCCTTAGCAGAGACTGTGGAAAAGCACTTTCATTGAAAGGGTTTGCCAAGCTCCCAAAAAATTACTGGTTTCCGAAATACCAGCAAATATTTATTCACCCAATCTTGATGTTACTTGGTGGTAATGACAAGTATACAAATCCCATTTGGCTCACCAAATTTTGCTCTTCTATGTTGAAGCGTTCGTTTACAGTAGCAGTTTTTATTTTTAGGTTTTCTTCTGTTCTCTCCTACATAGATAGATGAATTTGGAACTCTAAATCCAACATGGTTTGTAGTAGCTCTTTGAAACTTGACAAAATAAAAAAGTTCTCAGTTTTGTCTCTATGGTTTGTTTCCTCTTCAAATAGCCCTAGGCACAGACTGAGGAAAAGCACATTCATTGGGAGGGGTTGCCAAGCTTCTAAGAAATAACGAGTTTCCGAAATACCAGCAAATATTTTTTCACAAAATCTTGATGATACTTGGTGGTAATGACAAGTACACAAATGCCACTTGGCTCACCAAATTTTGTTCTTCGAGGTTGAAGCGTTCGTTTACAGTAGCAGTTTTTATTTTTAGGTTTCACTCAATTCTCTCCTATATAGATAGATGAATTTGGAACTCTAAATTCAACATGGTTTGTAGTACCTCTTTGAAACTTCATAAAATAAAGGAGACCTCAGTTTTGTCTCTGTTGTGTGTTTCCTCTTCAAGTAGCCCTTGGCACATACTGTGGAAAAGCACTTTCATTATAGGGTTTCAATACTTCTAAGAAATAACGAGTTTCCGAAATACCAGCAAATATTTTTTCACCCAATCTTGATGATACGTGGTGGTAATGATCAGTACACAAATGCCACTAGGCTCCCAAATTTCGTTCTTCTAGGTTGAAGCGTTCATTAACAGTAGCAGTTTTTATTTTTAGGTTTCCCTCAGTTCTCTAATATATAGATAGATGAATTTGGAACTCTAAATTCAACATGGTTTGTAGTAGCTCTTTGAAACTTGACAAAATAAAAAAGTTCTCAGTTTTGTCTCTATGGTTTGTTTCCTCTTCAAATAGCCCTAGGCACAGACTGGGGAAAAGCACATTCATTGAGAGGGGTTGCCAAGCTTCTAAGAAATAACGAGTTTCCGAAATACCAGCAAATATTTTTTCACCCAATCTTGATGATACGTGGTGGTAATGATCAGTACACAAATGCCACTTGGCTCTCCAAATTGTGTTCTTCTACGTTGAAGCGTTCATTTACAGTAGCAATTTTTATTTTTAGTATTCACTCTGTTCTCTCCCATATAGATAGATGAATTTGGAACTCTAAATCCAATATGGTTTGTAGTAGCTCTTTGAAACTTAACAAAATAAAGGAGTTCTCAGTTTTGTCTCTATGGTTTGTTTACTCTTCAAGTAGCCCTAGGCACAAAGTGTAGAACAGCACTTTCATTGAAAGGGATTGCCAAGCTTCTAAGTAATAACGAGTTTCCGAAATACCAGCAAATATTTTTTCACCCAATCTTGATGATACTTGGTGGTAATGATCAGTACACAAATCCCACTTGGCTCACTAAATTTTATTCTTCTAGGTTGAAGCGTTAGTTTAGAGTAGCAGTTTATATTTTCAGGTTACCCTCTTTTCACTCCTATATAGATAGATGAATTTGGAACTCTAAATTAAACATGGTTTGTCGTAGCTCTTTGAAACATGACAAAATAAAGGAGTTCTCAGTTTTTTCTCTATGATATGTTTCCTCTTCAAGTAGCCCTAAGGAGAAACTGGGGAAAAGCACTTTCATTGAAAGGGTTTGCCAAGCTCATAAAAAATTACGGGTTTCCGAAATACCAGCAAATATTTTTTTACACAATCTTGATGATACTTGGTGGTAATTACAAACACACAAATCCCACTTGGCTCACCAAATTTTGCTCTTCTAGGTTGAAGCGTTCGTTTACAAGAGCAGTTTATATTTTTAGGTTTCCCTCTGTTCTCTCCTATATAGATAGATAAATTTGGAACTCTAAATCCAACATGGTTTGTAGTAGCTCTTTGAAACTTCATACAATAAAGGAGACCTCAGTTTTGTCTCTGTTGTTTGTTTTCTCTTCAAGTAGCCGTAGGCACAGACTGTGGAAAAGCACTTTCATTATAGGGTTTCCCAAGCTTCTAAGAAATAACGAGTTTCCGAAATACCAGCAAATATTTTTTCACCCAATCTTGATGATACGTGGTGGTAATGATCAGTACACAAATGCCACTAGGCTCACCAAATTTTGTTCTTCTAGGTTGAAGCGTTCGTTTACAGTAGCTGTTTTTATATTTTGGTTTCACTCTGTTCTCTTTTATATAGATAGATGAATTCAGAACTCTAAATCCAACATGTTTTGTAGTAACTCTTTGAAACTTGACAAAATGAAGGAGTTCTCAGTTTTGTCCCTATGTTTTGTTTCCTCTTCAAGTAGTCCTAGGCACAGACTGTGCAAAACCACTTTCATTGGGAGGGGTTGCCAGGCTTCTAAGAAATAACGAGTTTCCGATATACCAGCAAATATTTTTTCACCCAATCTTGATGATACTTGGTGGGAATGACAAGTACACAAATCCCACTTGGCTCACCACATTTTGTTCTTCTAGGTTGAAGCGTTTGTTTACAGTAGCAGTTTTTATTTTTAGGTTTCCCTCTGTTCTCTCCTATAAAGATAGATGAATTTGGAACTCTAAATCAAACATGGTTTGTAGTAGCTCTTTGAAACGTGACAAAATAAAAAAGCTCAAACTTTTGTCTCTATGGTTTGTTTCCTTTTCAAATAGCCCTAGGCACAGACTGGTTAAAAGCACATTCATTGAGAGGGTTTGCCAAGCTTCTAAGAAATAACGAGTTTCCGAAATACCAGCATATATTTTTTCACCCAATATTGATGATACGCGGTGGTAATGATCAGTACACAAATGCCACTTGGCTCAGCAAATTGTGTTCTTCTATTTTGAAGCGTTCGTTTACAGTAGCAGTTTTTATTTTTATGTTTCACTCTGTTCTCTCCCATATAGATAGATGAATTTGGAACTCTAAATCCAATATGGTTTGTAGTAGCTTTTTGAAACTTGACCAAATAAAGGAGTTCTCAGTTTTGTCTCTATGGTTTGTTTCCTCTTCAAGTAGCCCTAGGCACAAAGTGTAGAACAGCACTTTCATTGAAAGGGGTTGCCAAGCTTCTAAGAAATAACGAGTTTCCGAAATACCAGCAAATATTTTTTCACCCAATCTTGATGATACTTGGTGGTAATGATCAGTACACAAATCCCACTTGGCTCACCAAATTTTGTTCTTCTAGGTTGAAGCGTTCGTTTACAGTAGCAGTTTTTATTTTTAGGTTTCCCTCTGTTCTCTCCTATATAGATAGATGAATTTGGAACTCTAAATCCAACATGGTTTGTAGTAGCTCTTTGAAACTTGACAAAATAAAGGAGTTCTCAGTTTTGTCTCTCTAATTTGTTTCCTCTTCAAGTAGCCCTAAGGAGAAACATGGGAAAAGCACTTTCATTGAAAGGGTTTGCCAAGCTCCCAAAAAATTACGGGTTTCTGAAATACCAGCAAATATTTTTTCACCCAATCTTGATGATACTTGGTGGTAATGACAAGTACACAAATCCCACTTGGCTCACAAAATTTTGCTCTTCTAGGTTGAAGCGTTCGTTTACAATGGCAGTTTTTATTTTTAGGTTTCCCTCTGTTCTCTCCTATATAGATAGATGAATTTGGAACTCTAAAATCTTTGAAAACTCTTTGAAACTTGACAATATAAAACTCTTTGAAACTTGACAAAATAAAAAAGCTCTAACTTTTATCTCTATGGTTTGTTTCCTTTTCAAATAGCCCTAGGCACAGACTGGGGAAAAGCACATTCATTGAGAGGTTTTGCCAAGCTTCTAAGAAATAACGAGTTTCCGAAATAACAACAAATATTTTTTCGCCCAATATTGATGATACTTGGTGGTAATGACAAGTACACAAATCCCACTTGGCTCACAAAATTTTGCTCTTCTAGTTTGAAGCGTTCGTTTACAGTAGCAGTTTTTATTTTTAGGTTTCACTCTGTTCTCTCCTATAAAGATAGATGAATTTGGAACTCTAAATCCAATATGGTTTGTAGTAGCTTTTTGAAACTTGACCAAATAAAGGAGTTCTCAGTTTTGTCTCTATGGTTTGTTTCCTCTTCAAGTAGCCCTAGGCTGAAACTGTGGAAGAGCACGTTCATTGAAAGGGGTTGCCAAGCTTCTAAGAAATAACGAGTTTCCGAAATACCAGCAAATAATTTTTCAACCAATCGTGATGATACTTGGTGGTAATGACAAGTACACAAATCCCACTTGGCTCACCAATTTTTGTTCTTCTAGGTTGAATCGTTCGTCTACAGTAGCAGTTTTTATATTTACGTTTCACTCTGTTCTCTCTTATATAGATAGATGAATTTGGAACTTTAAATCCAACATGGTTTGTAGTAGCTTTTTGAAACTTGAAAAAATAAAATAGTTCTCAGTTTTGTCTCTATGGTTTGTTTCTTCGTCAAGTAGCCCTAGGCCCAGACTGTGGAAAAGCACTTTCATTGAGAGGGGTTGCCAAGCTTCTAAGAAATAATGAGTTGTCAAAATAACAGCAAATATTTTTTCACCCAATCTTGAGGAAACGTGGTGGTAATGATAAGAACACAAATCCCAGTTAGCTCACCGAATTGTGTTGTTCTAGGTTGAAGTGTTCCTTTACAGTAGCAGTTTATACTTTCAGGTTTCCCTCTGTTCTCTCATATATAGATAGCTGAAATTGGAACTCTAAATCCAGCATGGTTTGTAGTAGCGCGTTGAAACTTGACAAAAAAAAGTAGTTCCCAGTTTTGTCTCTATGATTTGTTTTCTCTGCAAGTAGCCCTAAGCAGAGACTGTGGAAAAGCACTTTCATTGAAAGGAGTTGCCAAGCTTCCAAGAAATTACGAGTTTCTGAAATACCAGCAAATACTGTTTCACAAAATCTTGATTATACGTGGTGGTAATGACAAGTACACAAATCACACTTGGCTCACCAAATTTTGTTCTTCTAGGTTGAAGCGTTAGTTTACAGTAGCAGTTTTTATTTTTATGTTTCACTCTGTTCTCTCCTATATAGAGAGATGAATTTGGAATTCTAAATCCAAAATGGTTTGTAGTAGCTCTTTGAAACTTGACAAAATTAAGGAGTTCTCAGTTTTGTCTCTATGGTTTGTTTCCTATTCCAGTAGCCCTAGGCAAAAACTGTGGAAGAACACGTTCATTGAAAGGGGTTGCCAAGCTTCTAAGAATTAACGAGTTTCCGAAATACCAGCAAATATTTTTTCACCCAATCTTGATGATACTTGGTGGTAATGACAAGTACACAAATCCCACTTGGCTCACCAAATTTTGTTCTTCTAGGTTGAAGCGTTCATTTACAGTGGCAGTTTTTATTTTTAGGTTTCCCTCTGTTCTCTCCTATATAGATAGATGAATTTGGAACTCTAAAATCAACATGGTTTGTAGTATTTCTCTGAAACTTGACAAAATAAATGAGTTCTCAGTTTTGTCTCTATGGTTTGTTTCCTCTTCAAGTAGACCTAGGCACAGACTGTGGAAAAGCACTTTCATTGAGAGTTTTAGCCAAGCTTCTAAGAAATAAGGAGTTTCCAAAATATAAGCAAATATTTTTTCCCCCAATCTTTATGATACTGATGGTAATGATCAGTACACAAATCCCACTTGACTCACCAAAATTGGTTCTTCTAGGTTGAAGCGTTCGTTTACAGTAGCAGTTTATATTTTTAGGTGTCCCTCTGTTCTCTCCTATATAGATAGATGAATTTGGAACTCTAAATACAACATGGTTTGTAGTAGCTCTTTGAAACTTGAGAAAATAAAGGCGTTCTCAGTTTTGTCTTTATACATTGTTTCCTCTTCAAGTAGCACTAGGCACAGAGTGTGGAAAAGCACTTTCATTGAGAGGGGTGGCCAAGCTTCTAAGACATAACGAGTTTCCGAAATACCAGCAAATATTTTTTCACGCAATCTTGATGATACTTGGTGGTAATGATCAGTACACAAATCCCACTTGGCTCACCAAATTGTGTTCTTCTCGGTTGAAGCGTTCATTTACAGTAGCAGTTTTTATTTTTAGGTTTCACTCTGTTCTCTCCTATATAGATAGAAGGATTTGGAACTCTAAATCCAACATGGTTTGTAGTAGCTCTTTGAAACTTGACAAAATAAAGTAGTTCTCAGTTTTGTCTCTATGATTTGTTTCCTCTTCAAGTAGCCCTAGGCTCAAACTGTGGAAGAGCACGTTCATTGAATGGGGTTGCCAAGCTTCCTAAGAAATAACGAGTTTCCGAAATACCAGCAAATAATTTTTCAACCAATCGTGATGATACTTGGTGGTAATGACAAGTACACAAATCCCACTTGGCTCACCAAATTTAGTTCTTCTAGTTTGAAGCGTTCGTTTACAGTAGCAGTTTTTATTCTTAGGTTTCTCTCAGTTCTCTCTTATATAGATAGATGAATTTGGAACTCTAAATTCAACATGGTTTGTTGTACCTATTTGAAACTTCATAAAATAAAATAGTCTCAGCTTTGTCTCTATGGTTTGTTTCTTCGACAAGTAGCCCTAGGCCCAGACTGTGGAAAAGCACTTTCATTGAGAGGGGTTGCCAAGCTTCTAAGAAATAATGAGTTGTCAAAATAACAGCAAATATTTTTTCACCCAATCTTGAGGATACGTGGTGGTAATGATCAGAACACAAATCCCAATTAGCTCACTGAATTGTGTTGTTCTAGGTTGAAGTGTTCCTTTACAGTAGCAGTTTATACTTTTAGGTTTCCCTCTGTTCTCTCATATATAGATAGCTGAAATTGGAACTCTAAATCCAGCATGGTTTGTAGTAGCACGTTGAAACTTGACAAAAAAAAGTAGTTGCCAGTTTTGTCTCTATGATTTCTTTTCTCTTCAAGTAGCCCTAAGCAGAGACTGTGGAAAAGCACTTTGATTGAAAGGAGTTGCCAAGCTTCCAAGAAATTACGAGTTTCTGAAATACCAGCAAATACTGCTTCACAAAATCTTGATTATACGTGGTGGTAATGAAAAGTACACAAATCACACTTGGCTCACCAAAATTTGTTCTTCTAGGTTGAGGCGTTCGTTTACAGTAGCAGTTTTTATTTTTATGTTTCACTCTGTTCTCTCCTATATAGATAGATGAAATTGGAATTCTAAATCCAACATGGTTTGTAGTAGCACTTTGAAACTTGACAAAATTAAGGAGTTCTCTGTTTTGTCTCTATGGTTTGTTTCCTATTCCAGTAGCCCTAGGCACAAACTGTAGAAGAACACGTTCATTGAAAGGGGTTGCCATGCTTCTAAGAATTAACGAGTTTCCGAAATACCAGCAAATATTTTTTCACTCATTCTTGATGATACTTGGTGGTAAAGACAAGTACACAAATCCCACTTGGCTCACCAAATTTTGTTCTTCTAGGTTGAAGCGTTCGTTTACAGTAGCAGTTTTTATTCTTAGGTTTCTCTCAGTTCTCTCCTATAATGATAGATGAATTTGGAACTCTAAATTCAACATGGTTTGTTGTACCTCTTTGAAACTTCATAAAATAAAGGAGTTCTCAGTTTTGTCTCTATGGTTTGTTTCCTCTTCAAGTAGCCCTAGGCACAGACTGTGAAAAAGCACTCTCATTGAGAGGGTTTCCCAAGCTTCTAAGAAATAACGAGTTTCCGTAATACCAGCAAATATTTTTTACACCCAATCTTGATGATACTTCGTAGGAAGGATCAGTACATAAATCCCACTATTCTCACCAAATTTTGTTCTTCAAGGTTGAAGCGTTCGTCTACAGTAGCAGTTTTTTTATTTACGTTTCACTGTTCTCTCTTATATAGAGAGATGAATTTGGAACTCTAAATCCAACATGGTTTGTAGTAGCTCTTTGAATCTTGACAAAAAAAAAGTAGTTTCCAGTTTTGTCTCTATGATTTGTTTTCTCTTCATGTAGCCCAAAGCAGAGACTGTGGAAAAGCACTTTCATTGAAAGGAGTTGCCAAGCTTCCAAGAAATTACGAGTTTCCGAAATACCAGCAAATACTATTTCACCCAATCTTGATGATACGTGTTGGTAATGACAAGTACCAAATCCCACTTGGCTCACCAAATTTTGTTCTTCTAGGTTGAAGCGTTCGTATACAGTAGCAGTTTTTATTTTTAGGTTTCCCTCTGTTCTCTCCTACATAGATAGATGAATTTATAACTCTAAATCCAACATGGTTTGTAGTACCTCTTTGAAATTTGACAAAATAAAGTCGTTCTCAGTATTGTCTCTATGGTTTGTTTCCTCTTCAAGTAGCCCTCAGCAGAGACTGTGGAAAAGCACATTCATTGAAAAGGGTTGCCAAGCTTCCAAGAATTAACGAGTTTCCGAAATACCAGCAAATATTTTTTCACCCAATCTTGATGATACTTGGTGGTAATGATCGGTACACAAATCCCACTTGACTCACCAAATTTTGTTCTTCTAGGTTGAAGCGTTAGTCTACAGTAGCAGTTTATATTTTTAGGTTTCCCTCTGTTCTCTCCTATATAGATAGATGAATTTGGAACTCTAAATCCAACATGGTTGTAGTAGCTCTTTGAAACTTGACAAAATAAAGGAGTTCTCAGTTTTGTCTTTATGCATTGTTTCTTCTTCAAGTAGCACTAGGCACAGACTGTGGAAAAGCACTTTCATTGAGAGGGGTTGCCAAGATTCTAGAAATAACGAGTTTCCGAAATACCAGCAAATATTTTTTCACGCAATCTTGATGATACGTGGTGGTAATGATCAGTACTCAAATCCCTCTTGGCTCACCAAACTGTGTTCTTCTAGGTTGAAGCGTTCGTTTACAGTAGCAGTTTTTATTTTTAGGTTTCACTCTGTTCTCTCCTATATAGATAGATGAATTTGGAACTCTAAATCCAACATGGTTTGTAGTAGCTCTTTGAAACTCGACAATAAAAAGTAGTTCTCAGTTTTGTCTCTATGATTTGTTTTCTCTTCAAGTAGCCCTAAGCAGAGACTGTGGAACAGCACTTTCATTGAAAGGAGTTGCCAAGCTTCCAAGAAATTACGAGTTTCCGAAATACCAGCAAATACTGTTTCACCCAATCTTGATGATACGTGGTGGTAATGACAAGTACAGAAATCCCACTTGGCTCACCAAATTTTGTTCTTCTAGGTTGAAGCATTCGTTTACAGTAGCAGTTTTTATTTTTAGGTTTCACTTTGTTCTCTCTTATATTGATAGATGAATATGGAACTCTTAATCCAACATGGTTTGTAGTAGCTTTTTGAAATTTGACAAAATAAATTCGTTCTCAGTATTGCCTCTATGGTTTGTTTCCTCTTCAAGTAGCCCTAGGAACAGACTGTGGAAAAGCACTTTCATTGAAAGGGGTTGCCAAGCTTTCAAGAAATAACGAGTTTCCGAAATACCAGCAAATATTTTTTCACCCAATCTTGATGATACTTGGTGGTAATGATCGATACAGAAATCGCACTTGATTCACCAAATTTTGTTCTTCTAGGTTGAAGCATTAGTTTACAGTAGCAGTTATATTTTTAGGTTTCCCTCTGTTCTCTCCTATATAGATAGATTAATTTGGAACTCTAAATACAACATGGTTTGTAGTAGCTCTTTGAAACATGACAAAATAAAGGAGATCTCAGTTTTGTCTCTATGGTTTGTTACCTCTTCAAGTAGCCCTAGACACAGAATGTGGAAAAGCATTTTCATTGTGAGGGGTTGACAAGCTTCTAAGAAATAACGAGTTTCCGAAATAGCATCAACTATTTTTTCACCCAATCTTGATGATTCTTGGTGGTAATGATCAGTACACAAATCCCACTTGGCTCACCAAATTATGTTCTTCTAGGTTGTAGCGTTCGTCTACAGTAGCAGTTTTTATAATTAGGTTTCCCTCTGTTCTCTCCTATATAGATAGAGAATATGGAACTCTAAATCCACCATGGTTTGTAGTAGCTCTTAGAAACTTGACAAAAAAAGAGGTCTCAGTTTGTTCTCTATGGTTTGTTTCCTCTTAAAGTAGCCCTAAGCAGAGACTGTGGAAAAGCACTTTCATTGAAAGGCTTTGCCAAGCTTCCAAGAAATTTCGAGTTTCCGAAATACCAGCAAATATTTTTTCAACCAATCTTGATGATACGTGGTGGTAATGACAAGTACACAAATCCCACTTGGCTCACCAAATTTTGTTTTTCAAATTTGAAGCGTTCGTTCACAGTATCAGTTTATATTTTTAGGTTTCCCTCTGTTCTCTCCTATATACATAGATGAATTTGGAAATCTTAATCCAACATGGTTTGTAGTAGCTCTTTGAAACTTGACAAAATAAAGGAGTTCTCAGTTTTCTCTCTATGGTTTGTTTCTTCTTCAAGTAGCCCAAGGCATAGACTGTGGAAAAGCACTTTCATTGAGAGGGATTGCCAAGCTTCTAAGAAATAAGGAGTTTCTAAAATACCAGCAAACATTTTTTCACCCAATCTTGAAAGTACTTGGTGGTAATGATCAGTTCAAAAATCCCACTTGGCTCACCAAATTTTGTTCTTCTAGGTTGAAGCGTTCGTCCACAGTAGCAGTTTTTATATTTAGGTTTCCCTCTGTTCTCTCCTATATAGATAGATGAATTTGGAACTTTAAATCCAACATGAATTGTAGTAGCTCTTTGAAACTTGACAGAATAAAGGAGTTCTCAGTTTTTTCTCTATGATTTGTTTCCTAATCAAGTAGCCCGAAGGAGAAACTGGGGAAAAGCACTTTCATTGAAAGGGTTTATCAAGCTCCCAAAAAATTACGGGTTTCCGAAATACCAGCAAATGTTTTTTCACCCAATCTTGATGATACTTGGTGGTAATTACAAATACACAAATCCCACTTGGCTCACCAAATTTTGCTCTTCTAGGTTGATGCGTTCGTTTACAAGAGCAGTTTTTATTTTTAGGTTTCCCTCTGTTCTCTCCTATATAGATAGATGAATTTGGAACTCTAAATCCAACATAGTTTGTAATAGCTCTTTGAAACTTGACAATACAAAGTAGTTCTCAGTTATGTCTCTATGGTTTGTATAGTCTTCAAGTAGCCCTAAGCAGAGACTGTGGACAAGCACTTTCATTGAAAGGGGTTGCCAAGCTTCCAAAAAATTGCGAGTTTCTGAAATACCAGCAAATATTTTTACACCCAATCTTGATGATACGTGGTGGTAATGACAAGTACACAAATCCCACTTGGCTCACCAAATTATGTTCTTCTAGTTTGAAGCGTTCGTCTACAGTAGCAGTTTTTATATTTAGGTTTCCCTCTGTTCTCTCCTATATAGATAGATGAATATGGAACTCTAAATCCAACATGTTTTGTAGTAGCTCTTAGATACTTGACAAAAAAAAGAGGTCTCAGTTTTGTCTCTATGGTTTGTTTCCTCTTCAAGTAGCCCTAAGCTGAAACTGTGGAAAAAGCACTTTCACTAAAAGGGGTTGCCAAGCTTCCAAGAAATTACGAGTTTCCAAAATACCTGCAAATATTTTTTCACCCAATGTTGATGATACTTGGTGGTAATGATCAGTACAAAAATCCCACTTGGCTCACCAAATTTCGTTCTTCTAGGTTGAAGCGTTCGTCTACAGTAGCAGTTTTTATATTTAGGTTACCCTCTGTTCTCTCCTATATAGATAGATGAATTTGGATCTCTAAATCCAACATGGTTTGTAGTAGCTCTTTGAAACTTGACAAAATAAAGCAGTTCTCAGTTTTGTCTCTATGATTTGTTTCCTCTTCAAGTAGCCCTAAGCAGAGACTGTGGAAAAGCACTTTCATTGAAAGGGGTTGCCAAGCTTCTAAGAAATAACGAGTTTCCGAAATACCAGCAAATATTTTTTCACCCAATCTTGATGATACTTGGTGGTAATGACAAGTACACAATTCCCACTTGGCTCACCAAATTTTGTTCTTCTAGGTTGAAGCGTTCGTTTACAGTAGCAGTTTATATTTTAAGGTTTCCCTCTATTCTCTCCTATACAGATAGATGAATTTGGAACTCTAAATCCAACATGGTTTGTAGTAGCTCTTTGAAACTTGACAAAAAAAGGAGTTATCAGTTTTGTCTCTATGGTTTGTTTCCTCTTCAAGTAGCCCTAGGCACAGACTGTGGAAAAGCACTTTCATTGAGAGGGGTTGCCAAGCTTCTAAGAAATAACGAGTTTTCGAAATGCCAGGAAATATTTTTTTACCCAATCTTGGTGATACTTGGTGGTAATGGTCAGTCCACAAATCGCACTTGGCTCAACAAATTTTGTTCTTCTAGGTTTAAGCGTTCGTCTACAGTAGCAGTTTTTATATTTATGTTTCACTCTGTTCTCTCTTATATAGATAGATGAATTTATAACTCTAAATCCAACATGCTTTGTAGTAGCTCTTTGAAACTTGACACAATACAGGAGTTCTCAGTATTGTCCCTATCGTTTGTTTCCACTTCACGTAGCCCTAGGCACAGACTGTGGAAATGCACTTTCATAGAAAGGGGTTGCCAAGCTTCCAAGAAATAACGAGTTTCTGAAATACCAGCAAATATTTCTTCACCCAATCTTGATGATACTTGGTGGTAATGATCAGTACACAAATCCCACTTTGCCACCAAAATTTGTTTTTCTAGGTTTAAGAGTTCGTCTACAGTAGCAGTTTTTATATTTAGGTTTCACTCTGTTCTCTCTTATATAGATAGATAATTTGGAAGTCTAAATCCAACATGGTTTGTAGTACCTGTTTGTAACTTGAGACAATAAAGGAGTTCTCAGTTTTATCTCTAAGGTTTGTTTCCTCTTCAAGTAGCCATATGCACAGAATGTGGAAAAGCACTTTCATTGCGAGGGGTTGCCAAGCTTCTACGAAATAATGAGTTTCCGAAACACCAGCAAATATTTTTTCACTCAATTTTGATGATACTTGGTGATAATGATAAGTCCACAAATCGCACTTGGCTCAACAAATTTTGTTCTTCTAGGTTTAAGCGTTCGTCTACAGTAGCAGTTTTTATATTTAGGTTTCACTCTGTTCTCTCTTATAAAGATAGATGAATTTGGAACTCTAAATCCAACATGGTTTGTAGTAGCTCTTTGAAACTTGACAAAATAAATGAGTTCTCAGTTTTGTCTCTATGTTTTGTTTCCTCTTCAAGTAGCCCTAGGCAGAGACTGTGGAAAAGTACTTTCATTAAGAGGGGTTGCCAGGCTTCTAAGAAATAACGAGTTTCCGAAATACCAGCAAATATTTTTTCACCCAATCTTGAAGATACTTGGTGGTAATGACAAGTACACAAATCCCACTTGGCTCACCAAATTTTGTTCTTCTAGGTTGAAGCGTTCGTCCACAGTAGCAGTTTTTATATTTAGGTTTCCCTCTGTTCTCTCCTATATAGATAGATGAATTTGGAACTCTAAATCCAACAAAGTTTGTATTAGCTCTTTGAAACTTGACAATACAAGTAGTTCTCAGTTATGTCTCTATGGTTTGTATAGTCTTCAAGTAGCCCTAAGCAGAGACTGTGGAAAAGCACTTTCATTGAAAGGGGTTGCCAGGCTTCTAAGAAATAACGAGTTTCCGAAATACCAGCAAATATTTTTTCACCCAATCTTGAAGATACTTGGTGGTAATTACAAATACACAAATCCCACTTGGCTCACCAAATTATGTTCTTCTAGTTTGTGCGTTCGTATACAGTAGCAGTTTATATTTTTAGGTTTTCCTCTGTTCTCTCCTATATAGATAGATGAATTTGGAACTCTAAATCCAACATGGTTTGTAGTAGCTCTTTGAAACTTGACCAAATAAAGGAGTTCTCAGTTTTGTCTCTAGGATTTGTTTCCTCTTCAAGTAGCCCTAAGCAGAGACTGTGGATAAGCATTTTCATTGAAAGGGTTTGCCAAGCTCCCAAAAAATTACGGGTTTCCGAAATACCAGCAAATATTTTTTCACCCAATCTTGATGATACTTGGTGGGAATGACAAGTACACAAATCCCACTTGGCTCACCACATTTTGTTCTTCTAGGTTGAAGCGTTTGTTTACAGTAGCAGTTTACATTTTTGGTTCCCTCTGTTCTCTCCTATATAAATAGCTGAATTTGGAACTCTAAATGCAACATGGTTTGTAGTAGCTCTTTGAAACTTGAAAAATAAAGGAGTTCTCAGTTTTGTCTCTATGATTTGTTTCCTCTTTAAGTAGCCCTAAGCAGAGACTAAGGAAAAGCACTTCCATTGAAAGGGTTTGCCAAGCTCCCAAGAAATTACGGGTTTCCGAAATACCAGCAAATATTTTTTCACCCAATCTTGATGATACTTGGTGATAATGACAAGTACACAAATCCCACTTGGCTCACAAAATTTTGCTCTTCTAGGTTGAAGCGTTCGTTTACAGTAGCAGTTTTTATTTTTAGGTTTCCCTCTGTTCTCTCCTATAAAGATAGATGAATTTGGAACTCTAAATCAAACATGGTTTGTAGTAGCTCTTTGAAACTTGAAAAAATAAAAAAGCTCTAACTTTTGTCTCTATGGTTTGTTTACTTTTCAAATAGCCCTAGGCACAGACTGGGGAAAAGCACATTCATTGAGAGGGTTTGCCAAGCTTCTAGAAAATAACGAGTTTCCGAAATACCAGCATATATTTTTTCACCCAATATTGATGATACGCGGTGGTAATGATCAGTACACAAATGCCACTTGGCTCAGCAAATTGTGTTCTTCTATTTTGAAGCGTTCGTTTACAGTAGCAGTTTTTATTTTTAGGTTTCACTCTGTTCTCTCCGATATAGATAGATGAATTTGGAACTCTAAATCCAATATGGTTTCTAGTAGCTTTTTGAAACTTGACCAAATAAAGGAGTTCTCAGTTTTGTCTCTAAGGTTTGTTTCCTCTTCAAGTAGCCCTAGTCTCAAACTGTGGAAGAGCACGTTCATTGAAAGGGGTTGAAAAGCTTCTAAGAAATAACGAGTTTCCGAAATACCAGCAAATAATTTTTCAACCAATCGTGATGATACTTGGTGGTAATGACAAGTACACAAATCCCACTTGGCTCACCAAATTTTGTTCTTCTAGGTTGAATCGTTCGTCTACAGTAGCAGTTTTTATATTTACGTTTCACTCTGTTCTCTCTTATATAGATAGATAAATTTGGAACTTTAAATCCAACATGGTTTGTAGTAGCTTTTTGAAACTTGAAAAAATAAAATAGTTCTCAGTTTTGTCTCTATGATTTGTTTCTTCGTCAAGTAGCCCTAGGCCCAGACTGTGGAAAAGCACTTTCATTGAGAGGGATTGCCAAGCTTCTAAGAAATAATGAGTTGTCAAAATAACAGCAAATATTTTTTCACCCAATCTTGAGGATACGTGGTGGTAATGATCAGAACACAAATCACAATTAGCTCACCGAATTGTGTTGTTCTAGGTTGAAGTGTTCCTTTACAGTAGCAGTTTATACTTTCAGGTTTCCCTCTGTTCTCTCATATATAGATAGCTGAAATTGGAACTCTAAATCCAGCATGGTTTGTAGTAGCGCGTTGAAACTTGACAAAAAAAAGTAGTTGCCAGTTTTGTCTCTATGATTTGTTTTCTCTTCAAGTAGCCCTAAGCATAACTGTGGAAAAGCACTTTCATTGAAAGGAGTTGCCAAGCTTCCAAGAAATTACGAGTTTCTGAAATACCAGCAAATACTGTTTCACAAAATCTTGATTATACGTGGTGGTAATGACAAGTACACAAATCACACTTGGCTCACCAAATTTTGTTCTTCTAGGTTGAAGCGTTCATTTACAGTGGCAATTTTTATTTTTAGGTTTCCCTCTGTTCTCTCCTATATAGATAGATGAATTTGGAATTCTAAATCCAACATGGTTTGTAGTAGCTCTTTGAAGCTTGACAAAATTAAGGAGTTCTCAGTTTTGTCTCTATGGTTTGTTTCCTATTCCAGTAGCCCTAGGCACAAACTGTGGAAGAACACGTTCATTGAAAGGGGTTGCCAAGCTTCTAAGAATTAAAGAGTTTCCGAAATACCAGCAAATATTTTTTCACCCAATCTTGATGATACTTGGTGGTAATGACAAGTACACAAATCCCACTTGGCTCACCAAATTTTGTTCTTCTAGGTTGAAGCGTTCATTTACAGTGGCAATTTTTATTTTTAGGTTTCCCTCTGTTCTCTCCTATATAGATAGATGAATTTGGAACTCTAAAATCAACATGGTTTGTAGTATTTCTCTGAAACTTGACAAAATAAATGAGTTCTCAGTTTTGTCTCTATGGTTTGTTTCCTCTTCAAGTAGACCTAGGCACAGACTGTGGAAAAGAACTTTCATTGAGAGTTGTTGCCAAGCTTCTAAGAAATAAGGAGTTTCCAAAATATCAGCAAATATTTTTTCACCCAATCTTTATGATACTGATGGTAATGATCAGTACACAAATCCCACTTGATTCACCAAATTTGGTTCTTCTAGGTTGAAGCGTTCGTTTACAGTAGCAGTTTATATTTTTAGGTGTCCCTCTGTTCTCTCCTATATAGATAGATGAATTTGGAACTCTAAATACAACATGGTTTGTAGTAGCTCTTTGAAACTTGAGAAAATAAAGGCGTTCTCAGTTTTGTCTTTATACATTGTTTCCTCTTCAAGTAGCACTAGGCACAGAGTGTGGAAAAGCACTTTCATTGAGAGGGGTTGCCAAGCTTCTAAGAAATAACGAGTTTCCGAAATACCAGCAAATATTTTTTCACGCAATCTTGATGATACGTGGTGGTAATGATCAGTACACAAATCCCATTTGGCTCACCAAATTGTGTTCTTCTAGGTTGAAGCGTTCGTTTACAGTAGCAGTTTTTATTTTTAGGTTTCACTCTGTTCTCTCCTATATAGATAGATGAATTTGGAACTCTAAATCCAACATGGTTTGTAGTAGCTCTTTGAAACTTGACAAAATAAAGTAGTTCTCAGTTTTGTCTCTATGGTTTGTTTCCTCTTCAAGTAGCCCTAGGCTCAAACTGTGGAAGAGCACGTTCATTGAAAGGGGTTGCCAAGCTTCTAAGAAATAACGAGTTTCCGAAATACCAGCAAATAATTTTTCAACAAATCGTGATGACACTTGGTGGTAATGACAAGTACACAAATCCCACTTGGCTCACAAAATTAAGTTCTTCTAGGTTGAAGCGTTCGTTTACAGTAGCAGTTTTTATTTTTAGGTTTCACTTTGTTCTCTCCTATATAGATAGATTAATTTGGAACTCTAAATACAACATGGTTTGTAGTAGCTCTTTGAAACATGACAAAATAAAGGAGATCTCAGTTTTGTCTCTATGGTTTGTTACCTCTTCAAGTAGCCCTAGACACAGAATGTGGAAAAGCATTTTCATTGTGAGGGGTTGCCAAGCTTCTAAGAAATAAGGAGTTTCCGAAATAGCATCAACTATTTTTTCACCCAATCTTGATGATACTTGGGGGTAATGATCAGTACACAAATCCCACTTGGCTCACCAAATTGTGTTCTTCTAGGTTGTAGCTTTCGTCTACAGTAGCAGTTTTTATAATTAGGTTTCCCTCTGTTCTCTCCTATATAGATAGAGAATATGGAACTCTAAATCCAACATGGTTTGTAGTAGCTCTTAGAAACTTTACAAAAAAAGAGGTCTCAGTTTTGTCTCTATGGTTTGTTTCCTCTTAAAGTAGCCCTAAGCAGAAACTGTGGAAAAGCACTTTCATTGAAAGGGGTTGCCAAGCTTCCAAGAAATTTCGAGTTTCCGAAATACCAGCAAATATTTTTTCAACCAATCTTGATGATACGTGGTGGTAATGACAAGTACACAAATCCCACTTGGCTCACCAAATTTTGTTTTTCAAATTTGAAGCGTTCGTTTACAGTATCAGTTTATATTTTTAGGTTTCCCTCTGTTCTCTCCTATATACATAGATGAATTTGGAAATCTAAATCCAACATGGTTTGTAGTAGCTCTTTGAAACTTGACAAAATAAAGGAGTTCTCAGTTTTCTCTCTATGGTTTGTTTCTTCTTCAAGTAGCCCAAGGCACAGACTGTGGAAAAGCACTTTCATTGAGAGGGATTGCCAAGCTTCTAAGAAATAAGGAGTTTCTAAAATACCAGCAAACATTTTTTCATCCAATCTTGAAGGTACTTGGTGGTAATGATCAGTACAAAAATCCCACTTGGCTCACCAAATTTTGTTCTTCTAGGTTGAAGCGTTCGTCCACAGTAGCAGTTTTTATATTTAGGTTTCCCTCTGTTCTCTCCTATATAGATAGATGAACTTGGAACTCTAAATCCAACATAGTTTGTATTAGCTCTTTGAAACTTGACAATACAAAGTAGTTCTCAGTTATGTCTCTATGGTTTGTATAGTCTTCAAGTAGCCCTAAGCAGAGACTGTGGAAAAGCACTTTCATTGAAAGGGGTTGCCAGGCTTCTAAGAAATAACGAGTTTCCGAAATACCAGCAAATATTTTTTCACCCAATCTTGAAGATACTTGGTGGTAATTACAAATACACAAATCCCACTTGGCTCACCAAATTATGTTCTTCTAGTTTGAGCGTTCGTATACAGTAGCAGTTTATAGTTTTAGGTTTTCCTCTGTTCTCTCCTATATAGATAGATGAATTTGGAACTCTAAATCCAACATGGTGTGTAGTAGCTCTTTGAAACTTGACAAAATAAAGGAGTTCTCAGTTTTGTCTCTAGGATTTGTTTCCTCTTCAAGTAGCCTTAAGCAGAGACTGTGGATAAGCATTTTCATTGAAAGGATTTGCCAAGCTCCCAAAAAATTACGGGTTTCCGAAATACCAGCAAATATTTTTTCACCCAATCTTGATGATACTTGGTGGTAATTACAAGTACACAAATCCCACTTGGCTCACAAAATTTTGCTCTTGTAGGTTGAAGCGTTCGTTTACAAGAGCAGTTTTTATTTTTAGGTTTCTCTCTGTTCTCTCCTATAAGATAGATGAATTAGGAACTCTAAATCCAACATGGTTTGTAGTAGCTCTTTGAAACTTGACAAAATAAAATGTTCTCAGTTTTGTCTCTATGGTTTTTTCCTCTTCAAATAGCCCTAAGCAGATACTGCGGAGAAGCCAAGCTTGCAAGAAATTACGAGTTTCCGAAATACCAGCAAATATTTTTTCACCCAATCTTGATGATACTTGGTGGTAATGACAAGTACACAAATACCACTTGGCTCACCAAATTTTGTTCTTCTAGGTTGAAGCGTTCGTTTACAGTAGCAGTTTATATTTTAGGTTTCCCTCTGTTCTCTCCTATATAGATAGATGAATTTGGAACTCTAAATCCAACATGGTATCTAGTAGCTCTTTGAATCTTGACAAAATAAAGGAGTTCTCAGTTTTGTCTCTATGATTTGTTTCCTCTTCAAGTAGCCCTAAGCAGAGACTGTGGAAAAGCACTTTCATTGAAAGGGTTTGCCAAGCTCAAAAAAAATTACGGGTTTCCGAAATACCAGCAAATATTTTTTCACCCAATCTTGATGATACTTGGTGGTAATGACAAGTACACAAATCCCACTTGGCTCACCAAATTTTGCTCTTCTAGGTTGAACCGTTCGTTTACAGAGGCAGTTCATATTTTTAGGTGTCCCTCTGTTCTCTCCTATATAGATAGATGAATTTGGAACTCTAAATACAACATAGTTTGTAGTAGCTCTTTGAAACTTGAAAAAATAAAGGAGTTCTCAGTTTTGTCTCTATGATTTGTTTCCTCTTCAAGTAGCCCTAGGCACAGACTGGGGAAAAGCACATTCATTGAGAGGGGTTGCCAAGCTTCTAAGAAATAACGAGTTTCCGAAATACCAGCAAATATTTTTTCACCCAATCTTGATGATACGTGGTGGTAATGATCAGTACACAGATGCCACTTGGCTCACCAAATTGTGTTCTTCTAGGTTGAAGCGTTCGTTTACAGTAACAGTTTTTATTTTTAGGTTTCACTCTGTTCTCTCCCATATAGATAGATGAATTTGGAACTCTAAATCCAACCTGGTTTGTAGTAGCTCTTTGAAACTTGACAAAATAAAGGAGTTCTCAGTTTTTTCTCTATGATTTGTTTCCTCTTCAAATGGCCCTAGCCACAGACTGGGGAAAAGCACTTTCATTGAAAGGGGTTGCCAAGCTTCCAAGATATTAGGAGTTTCCGAAATACCAGCAAACAGTTTTTCACCCAATCTTGATGATACTTGGTGTTAATGACAAGTACACAAATCCCACTTGGCTCACGAAATTGTGTTCTTCTAGGTTGAAGTGTTCGTTTTCAGTAGCAGTTTTTATTTTTAGGTTTCACTCTGTTCTCTTTTATATAAATAGATGAATTTGGATCTCTAAATCCAACATGGTTTGTAGTAGCTCTTTGAAACTTGAAAAAATAAAGGAATTCTCAGTTTTGTCTTTGTGATTTGTTTCCTCTTCAAGTATCCCAGGCAGAGACTGTGGAAAAGCACTTCCATTGAAAGGGGTGGCCAAGCTTCCAATATATAATGGGTTTCCGAAATACCAGCAAATTTTTTTTCACCCAATCTTGATGATACTTGGTGGTAATAACAAGTAGACAAATCCCACTTAGCTCACCCATTTTTGTTCTTCTAGGTTGAAGCGTTCGTTTACAGTAGCAGTTTTTATTTTTAGGTTTCACTATGTTCTCTCTTATATAGATAGATGAATTTGGAACTCTAAATCCAACATGGTTTGTAGTAGCTATGAAACTTGACAAATGAAGGAGTTCTCAGTTTTGTCTCTATGGATTGTTTCCTCTTCAAGTACACTATGCACACACTGTGAAAAAGCACTTTCATTGAGAGGGGTTGCCAAGCTTCTAAGAAATAACGAGTTTTCGAAATACGAGCAAATATTTTTTCACCCAATCTTGATGATACGTGGTGGTAATGATCAGTACACAAATCCCAATTGGCTCACCAAATTTTGTTCTTGTAGGTTGAAGTGTTCGTTTACAGTAGCAGTTTTTATTTTTATGTTTCCCGCTGTTCTCTCCGATATAGATAGATGAATTTGGAACTCTAAAACCAACATGGTTTGTAGTAGCTCTTTGAAACTTGACAAAATAAAGTAGTACTCAGTTTTGTCTCTATGATTTGTTTCCTCTTCAAATAGCCCTAAGCAGAGACTGTGGAAAAGCACTTTCATTGAAAGGGTTTGCCAAGCTCCCAAAAAATTACGGATTTCCGAAATACCAGCAAATATTTTTTCACCCAAACTTGATGATACTTGGTGGTAATTACAAGTACACAATTCCCACTTGGCTCACCAAATTTTGTTCTTCTAGGTTGAAGCGTTCGTTTACAGTAGCAGTTTATATTTTAAGGTTTCCCTCTATTCTCTCCTGTACAGATAGATGAATTTGGAACTCTAAATCCAACATGGTTTGTAGTAGCTCTTTTAAACTTGACAAAATAAAGGAGTTTTCAGTTTTGTCTCTATGATTTATTTCCTCTTCAAGTAGCCCTAAGCAGAGACTGTGGAAAGCACTTTCATTGAAAGGATTTGACAAGCTCCCAAGAAATTATGGGTTTGCGAAATACCAGCAAATATTTTTTCACCCAAGCTTCATGATACTTGGTGGTAATGACAAGTACACAAATCCCACATGGCTCACCACATTTTGCTCTTCTAGGTTGAAGCGTTCGTTTACAGTAGCAGTTTTTATTTTTAGGTTTCCCTCTGTTCTCTCCTATATAGATAGATTTATTTGGAACTCTAAATCCAACATGGTTTGGAGTAGCTCTTTGAAACTTGAAAAATAAAAAAGTTCTCAGTTTTTCTCTATGGTTTGTTTCCACTTCAAATGGCCCTAGGCACAGACTGGGGAAAAGCACATTCATTGAGAGGGGTTGCCAAGCTTCTAAGAAATAACGAGTTTCCGAAATACCAGCAAATAATTTTTAACCCAATCTGGATGATACGTGGTGGTAATGATCAGTACACAAATGCCACTTGGCTCACCAAATTGTGCTCTTCTAAGTTGAAGCGTTCGTTTACAGTAGCAGTTTTTATTTTTAGGTTTCACTCTGTTCTCTCCCATATAGATAGATTAATTTGGAACTCTAAATCCAACATGGTTTGTAGTAGCTCTTTGAAACTTGACAAAATAATGGAGTTCTCGGTTTTGTCCCTATGGTTTGTTTCCTCTTCAAGTAGCCCTAGGCACAAACTGTAGAAAAGCACTTCCATTGAAAGGGGTTGCCAAGCTTCTAAGAAATAACGAGTTTCCGAAATACCAGCAAATATTTTTTTACCCAATCTTGATGATACTTGGTGGTAATGATCGGTACACAAATCCCACTTGACTCACCAAATTTTGTTCTTCTAGGTTGAAGCGTTCGTTTACAGTAGCAGTTTATATTTTTAGGTTTCCCTCTGTTCTCTCCTATATAGATAGATGAATTTGGAACTCTAAATCCAACATGGTTTGTAGTAGCTCTTTAAAACTTGAGAAAATAAAGGAGTTCTCAGTTTTGTCTCTATGATTTGTTTCCTCTTCAAGTAGCCCTAAGCAGAGACTGTGGAAAAGCACTTTCATTGAAAGGGTTTGCCAAACTCCCAAGAAATTACGGGTTTCCGAAATACCAGCAAATATTTTTTCACCCAATCTTGATGATACTTGGTGGTAATGACAAGTACAGAAATCCCACTTGGCTCACCAAATTTTGCTCTTCTAGGTTGAAGCGTTCGTTTACAGTAGCAGTTTTTATATTTAGGTTTCCCTCTGTTTTCTCCTATATAGATAGATGAATTTGGAACTCTAAATCCAACATGGTTTGTAGTAGTTCTTTGAAACTTGACAAAAAAAATAGTTCTCAGTTTTGTCTCTATGGTTTGATTCCTCTTCAAATAGCCCTAGGCACAGACTGGAAAAAGCACATTCATTTAGAAAGGTTGCCATGCTTCTAAGAAATAACGAGTTTCCTAAATAACAGCAAATATTTTTTCACGCAATCTTGATGATAGGTGGTGGTAATGATCAGTACACAAATCCCACTTGGCTCACCAAATTGTGTTCTTCTAGGTTGAAGCGTTCGTTTACAGTAGCAGTTTTTATTTTTATTTTTTACTCTGTTCTCTCCTATATAGATAGATGAATTTGTAACTCTAAATCCAACAAGGTTTGTAGTAGCTGTTTGAAACTTGAAAAAATTTAGGAGTTCAAAGTTTTGTCTCTATGATTTATTGCCTCTTCAGTAGCCCTAAGCAGAGACTGTGGAAAACCACTTTCATTGAAAGGGGTTGCCAGCTTCCAAGAAATTACGAGTTTCCGAAATACCAGCAAATATTTTTTCACCCAATCTTGATGATATTTGGTGGGAATGACAAGTACACAAATCCCAATTGGCTCACCAAATTTTGTTCTTCTAGTTTAAGCGTTCGTTTACAGTGCAAGTTTTTATTTTTAGGTTTCCCTCTGTTCTCTCCTATATAGATTGATGAATTTGGAACTCTAAATCCAACATGGTATGTAGTAGCTCGTTGAAACTTGACAAAATAGAAAAGTTCTCAGTTTTGTCTCTATTTGTTTGTTTCCTCTTCAAATAGCCCTAGGCACAGACTGGGGAAAAGCACATTCATTGAGAGGAGTTGCCAAGCTTCTAACAAATAACGAGTTTCCGAAATACCAGCAAATATTTTTTCACCCAATCTTGATGATAATTGGTGGTAATGATTAGTACACAAATGCCACTTGGCTCACCAAATTGTGTTCTTCTAGGTTGAAGCGTTCTTTTACAATAGCAGTTTTTATTTTTAGGTTTTACACTGTTCTCTTTTATATAGATAGATGAATTTGGAACTCTAAATCCAACATGGTTTGTAGTAGCTCTTTGAAACTTGACAAAATGAAGGAGTTCTCAGTTTTGTCTCTATGATTTGTTTCCTCTTCAAGTAGCCCTAGGCACAGACTGTGGAAAAGCACTTTCATTGAGAGGGGTTGCCAGGCTTCTAAGAAATAACGAGTTTCCGAAATACCAGCAAATATTTTTTCACCCAATCTTGATGATAATTGGTGGTAATGACAAGTACACAAATCCCACTTGACTTACCAAATTTTGTTCTTCTAGGTTGAAGCGTTTGTTTACAGTAACAGTTTATATTTTTAGGTTTCCCTCTGTTCTCTCCTATATAGATAGATGAATTTGGAACTCTAAATCCAACATGGTTTGTAGTAGCTCTTTGAAACTTGAAAAAATAAAGGAGTTCTCAGTTTTGTCTCGATGATTTGTTTCCTCTTAAAGTAGCCGTCAGCAGAGACTGTGGAAAAGCACGTTCATTGAAAGGGTTTGCCATGATTCAAGAAATTACGGGTTTCCGAAATACCAGCAAATATTTTTTCACCCAATTTTGATGATCCGTGGTGGTAATGATCATTACACAAATGCCACTTGGCTCACAAAATTGTGTTCTTCTAGGTTGAAGCGTTCGTTTACAGTAGCAGTTTTTATTTTTAGGATTCACTCTGTTCTCTCCCATATAGATAGATGAATTTGGAACTCTAAATCCAACATGGTTTGTAGTAGCTCTTTGAAACTTGACAAAATAAAGGAGTTCTCAGTTTTGTCTCTATGGTTTGTTTCCTCTTCAAGTAGCCGTAAGCACAGACTGTCAAAAGCGCTTTCATTGGGAGTAGTTGCCAATCTTCTAAGAAATAACGAGTTTCCAAAATACCAGCAAATATTTTTTCACCCAATCTTGATGATCCTGGTGGTAATGATCAGTACACAAATACCACTTGGCTCACCAAATTGTGTTCTTCTCGGTTGAAGCGTTCGTTTACAATAGCAGTTTTTATTTGTAGGTTTCACTCTGTTCTCTTTTATATAGATAGATGAATTTGGAACTTTAAATCCAAAATGGTTTGTAGTAGCTGTTTGAAACTTTACAAAATGAAGGAGTTCTCAGTTTTGTCTTTATTCATTGTTTCCTCTTCAAGTAGCACTAGGCACAGACTGTGGAAAAGCACTTTCATTGAAAGGGCTTGCCAAGCTTCCAAGAAATTACGAGTTTCCGATATACCAGCAAATATTTTTTCACCCAATCTTGATGATACTTGGGGGTAATGACAAGTACACAAATCCCACTTGGCTAACCAAATTTTGTTCTTCTAGGTTGAAGCGTTCCTTCACAGTAGCAGTTTTTATTTTTAGGTTTCACTCTGTTCTCTTTTATATAGATAGATGAATTTGGAACTCTAAAATCAACATGGTTTGTAGTATCTCTCTGATAATGACAAAATAAAGGAGTTCTCAGTTTTGTCTGTATGGTTTGTTTCCTCTTCAAGTAGCACTACGCACAGACTGTGGAAAAGCGCTTTCATTGGGAGTTGTTGCCAAGCTTCTAAGAAATAACGAGTTTCCAAAATACCAGCAAATATTTTTTCACCCAATCTTGATGATCCTGGTGGTAATGATCAGTACACAAATACCACTTGGCTCACCAAATATTGCTCTTCTAGGTTGAAGCGTTCGTTTACAGTAGCAGTTTTTATTTTTAGGTTTCCCTCTGTTCTCTCCTATATAGATAGATGAATTTGGAACTCTAAATCCAACATGGTTTGTAGTAGCCTTTGAAGCTTGACAAAATAAAAGAGTTCTCAGTTTTGTCTCTATGGTTTGTTTCCTCTTCAAATAGCCCTAGGCACAGACTGGGGAAAAGCACATTCAATGAGAGACGTTGCCAAGCTGTTAAGAATTAACGAGTTTCTGAAATACCAGCAAATATTTTTTCACCCAATCTTGATGATACGTGGTGGTAATGATCTGTACACAAATGCCACTTGGCTCACTAAATTGTTTTCTTCTAGAGTGAAGCGTTCATTTACAGTAGCAGTTTATATTTTTAGGTTTCACACTGTTCTCTTCCATATAGATAGATGAATTTGGAACTCTAAATCCAACATGGTTTGTAGTAGCTCTTTGAAACTTGACAAAATAAAGGAGTTCTCAGTTTTGTCTCTATGGCTTGTTTCCTCTTCAAGTAGCCCTAGGCAGAGACTGTGTAAAAGCACTTTCATTGAAAGGGCTTGCCAAGCTTCCAAGAAATTACGAGTTTCCGAAATACCAGCAAATATTTTTTCACCCAATCTTGATGATACTTGGTGGTAATGACAAGTACAAAAGTCCCACTTAGCTCACCAAATTTTGTTCTTCTACGTTGAAGCGTTCGTTTACAGTAGCAGTTTATATTTTTAGGTCTCCCTCTGTTCTCTCCTACATAGGTAGATGATTTTGGAAGTCTAAATACAACATGGTTTGTAGTAGCTCTTTGAAACTTGAGAAAATAAAGGAGTTCTCTGTTCTGTCTCTTTGATTTGTTTCCTCTTCAAGTAGCCCTAAGCAGAGACTATGGAAAAGCACTTTCATTGAAAAGGGGTTGCAAAGCTTCTAAGAAATAAGGAGTGTCCGAAATTCCAGCAAATATTTTTTCACCCAATCTTGATGATACTTGGTGGTAATGACAAGTACACAAATCCCACTTGGCTCACCAAATTTTGTTCTTCTACGTTGAAGCGTTCGTCTACAGTAGCAGTTTTTATATTTAGGTTTCACTCTGTTCTCTCTTATATAGATAGATGAATATGGAACTCTAAATCCAACATGGTTTGTAGTAGCTCTTTGAAACTTGACAAAATAAAGGAGTTCTCAGTTTTGTCTCTTTGATTTGTTTCCTCTTAAAGTAGCCCTAGGCACAGACTGTGGAAAAGCACTTTCATTGAAAGGGGTTGCCAAGCTTCCAAGAAATTACGAGTTTCCGAAATACCAGCAAATATTTTTTCACCCAATCTTGATGATACTTGGGGGTAATGACAAGTACACAAATCCCACTTGGCTAACCAAATTTTGTTCTTCTAGGTTGAAGCGTTCCTTCACAGTAGCAGTTTTTATTTTTAGGTTTCACTCTGTTCTCTTTTATATAGATAGATGAATTTGGAACTCTAAAATCAACATGGTTTGTAGTATCTCTCTGATACTTGACAAAATAAAGGAGTTCTCAGTTTTGTCTGTATGGTTTGTTTCCTCTTCAAGTAGCACTACGCACAGACTGTGGAAAAGCGCTTTCATTGGGAGTTGTTGCCAAGCTTCTAAGAAATAACGAGTTTCCAAAATACCAGCAAATATTTTTTCACCCAATCTTGATGATCCTGGTGGTAATGATCAGTACACAAATACCACTTGGCTCACCAAATATTGCTCTTCTAGGTTGAAGCGTTCATTTACAGTAGCAGTTTTTATTTTTAGGTTTCCCTCTGTTCTCTCCTATATAGATAGATGAATTTGGAACTCTAAATCCAACATGGTTTGTAGTAGCTCTTTGAAACTTGACAAAATAAAAAAGTTCTCAGTTTTGTCTCTATGGTTTGTTTCCTCTTCAAATAGCCCTAGGCACAGACTGAGGAAAAGCACATTCAATGAGAGGCGTTGCCAAGCTCTTAAGAATTAACGAGTTTCTGAAATACCAGCAAATATTTTTTTACCCAATCTTGATGATACTTGGTGGTAATGATCGGTACACAAATCCCACTTGACTCACCAAATTTTGTTCTTCTAGGTTGAAGCGTTCGTTTACAGTAGCAGTTTATATTTTTAGGTTTCCCTCTGTTCTCTCCTATATAGATAGATGAATTTGGAACTCTAAATCCAACATGGTTTGTAGTAGCTCTTTAAAACTTGAGAAAATAAAGGAGTTCTCAGTTTTGTCTCTATGATTTGTTTCCTCTTCAAGTAGCCCTAAGCAGAGACTGTGGAAAAGCACTTTCATTGAAAGGGTTTGCCAAACTCCCAAGAAATTACGGGTTTCCGAAATACCAGCAAATATTTTTTCACCCAATCTTGATGATACTTGGTGGTAATGACAAGTACAGAAATCCCACTTGGCTCACCAAATTTTGCTCTTCTAGGTTGAAGCGTTCGTTTACAGTAGCAGTTTTTATATTTAGGTTTCCCTCTGTTTTCTCCTATATAGATAGATGAATTTGGAACTCTAAATCCAACATGGTTTGTAGTAGTTCTTTGAAACTTGACAAAAAAATAGTTCTCAGTTTTGTCTCTATGGTTTGATTCCTCTTCAAGTAGCCCTAGGCACAGACTGGAAAAAGCACATTCATTTAGAAAGGTTGCCATGCTTCTAAGAAATAACGAGTTTCCTAAATAACAGCAAATATTTTTTCACGCAATCTTGTTGATAGGTGGTGGTAATGATCAGTACACAAATCCCACTTGGCTCACCAAATTGTGTTCTTCTAGGTTGAAGCGTTCGTTTACAGTAGCAGTTTTTATTTTTATTTTTTACTCTGTTCTCTCCTATATAGATAGATGAATTTGTAACTCTAAATCCAACAAGGTTTGTAGTAGCTGTTTGAAACTTGAAAAAATTTAGGAGTTCAAAGTTTTGTCTCTATGATTTATTGCCTCTTCAGTAGCCCTAAGCAGAGACTGTGGAAAACCACTTTCATTGAAAGGGGTTGCCAGCTTCCAAGAAATTACGAGTTTCCGAAATACCAGCAAATATTTTTTCACCCAATCTTGATGATATTTGGTGGGAATGACAAGTACACAAATCCCAATTGGCTCACCAAATTTTGTTCTTCTAGTTTAAGCGTTCGTTTACAGTGCAAGTTTTTATTTTTAGGTTTCCCTCTGTTCTCTCCTATATAGATTGATGAATTTGGAACTCTAAATCCAACATGGTATGTAGTAGCTCGTTGAAACTTGACAAAATAGAAAAGTTCTCAGTTTTGTCTCTATTTGTTTGTTTCCTCTTCAAATAGCCCTAGGCACAGACTGGGGAAAAGCACATTCATTGAGAGGAGTTGCCAAGCTTCTAACAAATAACGAGTTTCCGAAATACCAGCAAATATTTTTTCACCCAATCTTGATGATAATTGGTGGTAATGATTAGTACACAAATGCCACTTGGCTCACCAAATTGTGTTCTTCTAGGTTGAAGCGTTCTTTTACAATAGCAGTTTTTATTTTTAGGTTTTACACTGTTCTCTTTTATATAGATAGATGAATTTGGAACTCTAAATCCAACATGGTTTGTAGTAGCTCTTTGAAACTTGACAAAATGAAGGAGTTCTCAGTTTTGTCTCTATGATTTGTTTCCTCTTCAAGTAGCCCTAGGCACAGACTGTGGAAAAGCACTTTCATTGAGAGGGGTTGCCAGGCTTCTAAGAAATAACGAGTTTCCGAAATACCAGCAAATATTTTTTCACCCAATCTTGATGATAATTGGTGGTAATGACAAGTACACAAATCCCACTTGACTTACCAAATTTTGTTCTTCTAGGTTGAAGCGTTCGTTTACAGTAACAGTTTATATTTTTAGGTTTCCCTCTGTTCTCTCCTATATAGATAGATGAATTTGGAACTCTAAATCCAACATGGTTTGTAGTAGCTCTTTGAAACTTGAAAAAATAAAGGAGTTCTCAGTTTTGTCTCGATGATTTGTTTCCTCTTCATGTAGCCGTCAGCAGAGACTGTGGAAAAGCACGTTCATTGAAAGGGTTTGCCATGATTCAAGAAATTACGGGTTTCCGAAATACCAGCAAATATTTTTTCACCCAATTTTGATGATCCGTGGTGGTAATGATCATTACACAAATGCCACTTGGCTCACAAAATTGTGTTCTTCTCGGTTGAAGCGTTCGTTTACAATAGCAGTTTTTATTTGTAGGTTTCACTCTGTTCTCTTTTATATAGATAGATGAATTTGGAACTCTAAATCCAAAATGGTTTGTAGTAGCTGTTTGAAACTTTACAAAATGAAGGAGTTCTCAGTTTTGTCTTTATTCATTGTTTCCTCTTCAAGTAGCACTAGGCACAGACTGTGGAAAAGCACTTTCATTGAGATTGGTTGCCAGGCTTCTAAGAATTAACGAGTTTCCGAAATACCAGCAAATATTTTTTCACCCAATCTTGATGATACTTGGTGGTAATGACAAGTACACAAATCCCACTTGGCTCACCAAATTGTGTTCTTCTATGTTGAAGCGTTCGTTTACAGTAGCAGTTTTTATTTTTAGGTTTCAATCTATTCTTTCCTATATAGATAGATGAATTTGGAACTCTAAATCCAACATGGTTTGTAATAGGTCTTTGAAACTTGACAAAATGAAGGCGTTCTCAGTTTTGTCTCTATGATTTGTTTCCTCTTCAAGTAGCCCTCAGCAGAGACTCTGGAAAAGCACTTTCATTGAAAGGGTTTGCCAAGCTCCCAAGAAATTACGGGTTTCCGAAATACCAGCAAATATTTTTTCACCGAATCTTGATGATACTTGGTGTTAATGACAAGTACACAAATGCCACTTGGCTCACCAAATATTGCTCTTCTAGGTTGAAGCGTTCGTTTACAGTAGCAGTTTTTATTTTTAGGTTTCCCTCTGTTCTCTCCTATATAGATAGATGAATTTGGAACTCTAAATCCAACATGGTTTGTAGTAGCCTTTGAAACTTGACAAAATAAAAGAGTTCTCAGTTTTGTCTCTATGGTTTGTTTCCTCTTCAAATAGCCCTAGGCACAGACTGGGGAAAAGCACATTCAATGAGAGACGTTGCCAAGCTGTTAAGAATTAACGAGTTTCTGAAATACCAGCAAATATTTTTTCACCCAATCTTGATGATACGTGGTGGTAATGATCTGTACACAAATGCCACTTGGCTCACTAAATTGTGTTCTTCTAGAGTGAAGCGTTCGTTTACAGGAGCAGTTTTTATATTTAGGTTTCACTCTGTTCTCTCTTATATAGATAGATGAATATGGAACTCTAAATCCAACATGGTTTGTAGTAGCTCTTTGAAACTTGACAAAATAAAGGAGTTCTCAGTTTCATCTCTTTGATTTGTTTCCTCTTAAAGTAGCCCTAGGCACAGACTGTGGAAAAGCACTTTCATTGAAAGGGGTTGCCAAGCTTCTAAGAAATTACGAGTTTCCGAAATACCAGCAAATATTTTTTCACCCAATCTTGATGATACTTGGTGGTAATGACAAGTACACAAATCCCAGTTGGCTCACCAAATTGTGTTCTTCTAGGTTGAAGCGTTCGTTTACAGTAGCAGTTTTTATTTTTAGGTTTCACTGTGTTCTCTCCTATATAGATAGATGAATTTGGAGCTCTAAAATCAACATGGTTTGTAGTATCTCTCTGATACTTGAAAAAATAAAGGAGTTCTCAGTTTTGTCTGTATGGTTTGTTTCCTCTTCAAGTAGCACTAGGCACAGACTGTGGAAAAGCACTTTCATTGGGAGTTGTTGTCAAGCTTCTAAGAAATAACGAGTTTCCAAAATACCAGCAAATATTTTTTAACCCAATCTTGATGATCCTGGTGGTAATGATCAGTACACAAATACCACTTGGCTCACCAAATTGTGTTCTTCTAGGTTGAAGCGTTCGTTTACAATAGCAGTTTTTATTTGTAGGTTTCACTCTGTTCTCTTCCATATAGACAGATGAATTTGGAACTCTAAATCCAAAATGGTTTGTAGTAGCTGTTTGAAACTTTACAAAATGAAGGAGTTCTCAGTTTTTTCTTTATTCATTGTTTCCTCTTCAAGTAGCACTAGGCACAGACTGTGGAAAAGCACTTTCATTGAGTTGGTTGCCAGGCTTCTAAGAAATAACGAGTTTCCGATATACCAGCAAATATTTTTTCACCCAAACTTGATGATACTTGGTGGTAATGACAAGTACACAAATCCCATTTGGCTCACCAAATTGTGTTCTTCTAGGTTGAAGCGTTCGTTTACAGTAGCAGTTTTTATTTTTAGGTTTCAATCTATTCTCTCCTATATGGGATAGATGAATTTGGAACTCTAAATCCAACATGGTTTGTAGTAGCTCTTTGAAACTTGACAAAATAAAGGAGTTCTCAGTTTTGTCTCTATGGCTTGTTTCCTCTTCAAGTAGCCCTAGGCAGAGACTGTGTAAAAGCACTTTCATTGAAAAAGCTTGCCAAGCTTCCAAGAAATTACGTGTTTCCGAAATACCAGCAAATATTTTTTCACCCAATCTTGATGATACTTGGTGGTAATGACAAGTACAAAAGTCCCACTTGGCTCACCAAATTTTGTTCTTCTACGTTGAAGCGTTCGTTTACAGCAGCAGTTTATATTTTTAGGTCTCCCTCTCTTCTCTCCTACATAGGTAGATGAATTTGGAACTCTAAATCCAACATGGTTTGTAGTAGCTCTTTGAAACTTGACAAAATAAAGGAGTTCTCAGTTCTGTCTCTTTGATTTTTTCCTCTTCAAGTAGCCCTAAGCAGAGACTATGGAAAAGCACTTTCATTGAAAAGGGGTTGCAAAGCTTCTAAGAAATAAAGAGTGTCCGAAATTCCAGCAAATATTTTTTCACCCAATCTTGATGATACTTGGTGGTAATGACAAGTACACAAATCCCACTTGGCTAACCAAATTTTGTTCTTCTACGTTGAAGCGTTCGTCTACAGTAGCAGTTTTTATATTTTGGTTTCACTCTGTTCTCTCTTATATAGATAGATGAATTTGGAACTCTAAAATCAACATGGTTTGTAGTATCTCTCTGATACTTGACAAAATAAAGGAGTTCTCAGTTTTGTCTGTATGGTTTGTTTCCTCTTCAAGTAGCACTAGGCACAGACTGTGGAACAGCACTTTCATTTGGAGTTGTTGCCAAGCTTCTAAGAAATAACGAGTTTCCAAAATACCAGCAAATATTTTTTCACCCAATCTTGATGATCCTGGTGGTAATGATCAGTACACAAATACCCCTTCCCTCACCAAATTGTGTTCTTCTAGGTTGAAGCGTTCGTTTACAATAGCAGTTTTTATTTGTAGGTTTCACTCTGTTCTCTTCCATATAGATAGATGAATTTGGAACTCTAAATCCAAAATGGTTTGTAGTAGCTGTTTGAAACTTTACAAAATGAAGGAGTTCTAAGGTTTTTCTTTATTCATTGTTTCCTCTTCAAGTAGCACTAGGCACAGACTGTGGAAAAGCACTTTCATTGAGTTGGTTTCCAGGCTTCTAAGAAATAACGAGTTTCCGAAATACCAGCAAATATTTTTTCACCCAATCTTGATGATACTTGGTGGTAATGACAAGTACACAAATCCCACTTGGCTCACCAAATTGTGTTCTTCTAGGTTGAAGCGTTCGTTTACAATAGCAGTTTTTATTTTTAGGTTTCAATCTATTCTCTCCTATATAGATAGATGAATTTGGAACTCTAAATCCAACATGGTTTGTAGTAGCTCTTTGAAACTTGACAAAATAAAGGAGTTCTCAGTTTTGTCTCTATGGCTTGTTTCCTCTTCAAGTAGCCCTAGGCAGAGACTGTGTAAAAGCACTTTCATTGAAAAAGCTTGCCAAGCTTCCAAGAAATTACGAGTTTCCGAAATACCAGCAAATATTTTTTCACCCAATCTTGATGATACTTGGTGGTAATGACAAGTACACAAATACCACTTGGCTCACCAAATTTTGTTCTTCTAGGTTGAAGCGTTCGTTTACAGTAGCAGTTTATATTTTAGGTTTCCCTCTGTTCTCTCCTATATAGATAGATGAATTTGGAACTCTAAATCCAACATGGTTTCTAGTAGCTCTTTGAAACTTGACAAAATAAAGGAGTTCTCAGTTTTGTCTCTATGATTTGTTTCCTCTTCAAGTAGCCCTAAGCAGAGACTGTGGAAAAGCACTTTCATTGAAAGGGTTTGCCAAGCTCAAAAAAAATTACGAGTTTCCGATATACCAGCAAATATTTTTTCACCCACTCTTCATGATACTTGGTGGTAATTACAAGTACACAAATCCCACTTGGCTCAATAAATTTTGCTCTTCTAGGTTGAAGCGTTCGATTACAAGAGCAGTTTTTATTTTTAGGTTTCCCTCTGTTCTCTCCTATATAGATAGATGAATTTGGAACTCTAAACCCAACATGGTTTGTAGTAGCTCTTTGAAACTTGACAAAAAAAATAGTTCTCAGTTTTGTCTCTATGGTTTGATTCCTCTTCAAATAGCCCTGGGCACAGAATGTGGAAAAGCACTCTCATTGAGAGGGTTTCCCAAGCTTCTAAGAAATAACGAGTTTCCGTAATACCAGCAAATATTTTTTTCACCCAATCTTGATGATACTTCGTGGGAAGGATCAGTACATAAATCCCACTATTCTCACCAAATTTTGTTCTTCAAGGTTGAAGCGTTCGTCTACAGTAGCAGTTTTTTTATTTACGTTTCACTGTTCTCCCTTATATAGATAGATGAATTTGGAACTCTAAATCCAACATGGTTTGTAGTAGCTCTTTGAATCTTGACAAAAAAAAGTAGTTTCCAGTTTTGTCTCTATGATTTGTTTTCTCTTCAAGTAGCGCAAAGCAGAGACTGTGGAAAAGCACTTTCATTGAAAGGAGTTGCCAAGCTTCCAAGAAATTACGAGTTTCCGAAATACCAGCAAATACTATTTCACCCAATCTTGATGATACGTGTTGGTAATGACAAGTACCAAATCCCACTTGGCTCACCAAATTTTGTTCTTCTAGGTTGAAGCGTTCGTTTACAGTAGCAGTTTTTATTTTTAGGTTTCACTTTGTTCTCTCCTATATAGATAGATGAATTTGGAACTATCAATCCAACATGGTTTGTAGTACCTCTTTGAAATTTGACAAAATAAAGTCGTTCTCAGTATTGTCTCTATGGTTTGTTTCCTCTTCAAGTAGCCCTCAGCAGAGACTGTGGAAAAGCACATTCATTGAAAGGGGTTGCCAAGCTTCCAAGAATTAACGAGTTTCCGAAATACCAGCAAATATTTTTTCACCCAATCTTGATGATACTTGGTGGTAATGATCGGTACACAAATCCCACTTGACTCACCAAATTTTGTTGTTCTAGGTTGAAGCGTTAGTCTACAGTAGCAGTTTATATTTTTAGGTTTCCCTCTGTTCTCTCCTATATAGATAGATGAATTTGGAACTCTAAATACAACATGGTTTGTAGTAGCTCTTTGAAACATGACAAAATAAAGGAGATCTCAGTTTTGTCTCTATGGTTTGTTACCTCTTCAAGTAGCCCTAGATACAGAATGTGGAAAAGCATTTTCATTGTGAGGGGTTGCCAAGCTTCTAAGAAATAATGAGTTTCCGAAATAGCATCAACTATTTTTTCACCCAATCTTGATGATACTTGGTGGTAATGATCAGTACACAAATCCCACTTGGCTCACCAAATTGTGTTCTTCTAGGTTGTAGCGTTCGTCTACAGTAGCAGTTTTTATAATTAGGTTTCCCTCTGTTCTCTCCTATATAGATAGAGAATATGGAACTCTAAATCCAACATGGTTTGTAGTAGCTCTTAGAAACTTGACAAAAAAAGAGGTCTCAGTTTTGTCTCTATGGTTTGTTTCCTCTTAAAGTAGCCCTAAGCAGAGACTGTGGAAAAGCACTTTCATTGAAAGGGGTTGCCAAGCTTCCAAGAAATTTCGAGTTTCCGAAATACCAGCAAATATTTTTTCAACCAATCTTAATGATACGTGGTGGTAATGACAAGTACACAAATCCCACTTGGCTCACCAAATTTTGTTTTTCAAATTTGAAGCGTTCGTTTACAGTATCAGTTTATATTTTTAGGTTTCCCTCTGTTCTCTCCTATATACATAGATGAATTTGGAAATCTAAATCCAACATGGTTTGTAGTAGCTCTTTGAAACTTGACAAAATAAAGGAGTTCTCAGTTTTCTCTCTATGGTTTGTTTCTTCTTCAATAGCCCAAGGCACAGACTGTGGAAAAGCACTTTCATTGAGAGGGATTGCAAAGCTTCTAAGAAATAAGGAGTTTCTAAAATACCTGCAAACATTTTTTCACCCAATCTTGAAGGTACTTGGTGGTAATGATCAGTACAAAAATCCCACTTGGCTCACCAAATTTTGTTCTTCTAGGTTGAAGCGTTCGTCCACAGTAGCAGTTTTTATATTTAGGTTTCCCTCTGTTCTCTCCTATATTGATAGATGAATTTGGAACTCTAAATCCAACATGAATTGTAGTAGCTCTTTGAAACTTGACAGAATAAAGGAGTTCTCAGTTTTTTCTCTATGATTTGTTTCCTAATCAAGTAGCCCTAAGGAGAAACTGGGGAAAAGCACTTTCATTGAAAATTTTTGTCAAGCTCCCAAAAAATTACGGGTTTCCGAAATGCCAGCAAATGTTTTTTCACCCAATCTTGATGATACTTGGTGGTAATTACAAATTGACAAATCCCACTTGGCTCACCAAATTTTGCTCTTCTAGGTTGATGCGTTCGTTTACAAGAGCAGTTTTTATTTTTAGGTTTCCCTCTGTTCTCTCCTATATAGATAGATGAATTTGGAACTCTAAATCCAACATAGTTTGTATTAGCTCTTTGAAACTTGACAATACAAAGTAGTTCTCATTTATGTCTCTATGGTTTGTATAGTCTTCAAGTAGCCCTAAGCAGAGACTGTGGAAAAGCACTTTCATTGAAAGGGGTTGCCATGCTTCCAAAAAATTGCGAGTCTCTGAAATACCAGCAAATATTTTTACACCCAATCTTGGTGATACGTGGTGGTAATGACAAGTACACAAATCCCACTTGGCTCACCAAATTATGTTCTTCTAGTTTGAAGCGTTCGTCTACAGTAGCAGTTTTTATATTTAGGTTTCCCTCTGTTCTCTCCTATATAGATAGATGAATATGGAACTCTAAATCCAACATGGTTTGTAGTAGCTCTTAGATACTTGACAAAAAAAAAGAGGTCTCAGTTTTGTCTCTATGGTTTGTTTCCTCTTCAAGTAGCCCTAAGCTGAAACTGTGGAAAAGCACTTTCACTAAAAAGGGTTGCCAAGCTTCCAAGAAATTACGAGTTTCCAAAATACCTGCAAATATTTTTTCACCCAATGTTGATGATACTTGGTGGTAATGATCAGTACAAAAATCCCACTTGGCTCACCAAATTTCGTTCTTCTAGGTTGAAGCGTTCGTCTACAGTAGCAGTTTTTATATTTAGGTTACCCTCTGTTCTCTCCTATACAGATAGATGAATTTGGAACTCTAAATCCAACATGGTTTGTAGTAGCTCTTTGAAACTTGACAAAATAAAGCAGTTCTCAGTTTTGTCTCTATGATTTGTTTCCTCTTCAAGTAGCCCTAAGCAGAGACTGTGGAAAAGCACTTTCATTGAAAGGGGTTGCCAAGCTTCTAAGAAATAACGAGTTTCCGAAATACCAGCAAATATTTTTTCACCCAATCTTGATGATACTTGGTGGTAATGACAAGTACACAATTCCCACTTGGCTCACCAAATTTTGTTCTTCTAGGTTGAAGCGTTCGTTTACAGTAGCAGTTTATATTTTAAGGTTTCCCTCTATTCTCTCCTATACAGATAGATGAATTTGGAACTCTAAATCCAACATGGTTTGTAGTAGCTCTTTGAAACTTGACAAAATAAAGGAGTTCTCAGTTTTGTCTCTATGGTTTGTTTCCTCTTCAAGTAGCCCTAGGCACAGACTGTGGAAAAGCACTTTCATTGAGAGGGGTTGCCAAGCTTCTAAGAAATAACGAGTTTTCGAAATGCCAGGAAATATTTTTTTACCCAATCTTGGTGATACTTGGTGGTAATGATCAGTCCACAAATCGCACTTGGCTCAACAAATTTTGTTCTTCTAGTTTTAAGCGTTCATCTACAGTAGCAGTTTTTATATTTATGTTTCACTCTGTTCTCTCTTATATAGATAGATGAATTTATAACTCTAAATCCAACATGCTTTGTAGTAGCTCTTTGAAACTTGACACAATACAGGAGTTCTCAGTATTGTCCCTATCGTTTGTTTCCACTTCACGTAGCCCTAGGCACAGACTGTGGAAATGCACTTTCATAGAAAGGGGTTGCCAAGCTTCCAAGAAATAACGAGTTTCTGAAATACCAGCAAATATTTCTTCACCCAATCTTGATGATACTTGGTGGTAATGATCAGTACACAAATCCCACTTTGCCACCAAATTTTGTTTTTCTAGGTTTAAGAGTTCGTCTACAGTAGCAGTTTTTATATTTAGGTTTCACTCTGTTCTCTCTTATATAGATAGATAATTTGGAAGTCTAAATCCAACATGGTTTGTAGTATCTGTTTGTAACTTGAGACAATAAAGGAGTTCTCAGTTTTATCTCTAAGGTTTGTTTCCTCTTCAAGTAGCCATATGCACAGACTGTGGAAAAGCACTTTCATTGCGAGGGGTTGCCAAGCTTCTACGAAATAATGAGTTTCCGAAACACGAGCAAATATTTTTTCACTCAATCTTGATGATACTTGGTGATAATGATAAGTCCACAAATCGCACTTGGCTCAACAAATTTTGTTCTTCTAGGTTTAAGCGTTCGTCTACAGTAGCAGTTTTTATATTTAGGTTTCACTCTGTTCTCTCTTATAAAGATAGATGAATTTGGAACTCTAAATCCAACATGGTTTGTAGTAGCTCTTTGAAACTTGACAAAATAAAGGAGTTCTCAGTTTTGTCTCTATGTTTTGTTTCCTCTTCAAGTAGCCCTAGGCAGAGACTGTGGATAAGCATTTTCATTGAAAGGGTTTGCCAAGCTCCCAAAAAATTACGGGTTTCCGAAATACCAGCAAATATTTTTTCACCCAATCTTGATGATACTTGGTGGTAATGACAAGTACACAAATCCCACTTGGCTCACAAAATTTTGCTCTTCTAGGTTGAAGCGTTCGTTTACAGTAGCAGTTTTTATTTTTAGGTTTCCCTCTGTTCTCTCCTATAAAGATAGATGAATTTGGAACTCTAAATCAAACATGGTTTGTAGTAGATCTTTGAAACTTGACAAAATAAAAAAGCTCTAACTTTTGTCTCTATGGTTTGTTTCCTTTTCAAATAGCCCTAGGCACAGACTGGGGAAAAGCACATTCATTGAGAGGGTTTGCCAAGCTTCTAAGAAATAACGAGTTTCCGAAACACCAGCAAATATTTTTTCACCCAATATTGATGTTACGCGGTGGTAATGATCAGTACACAAATGCCACTTGGCTCACCAAATTGTGTTCTTCTATTTTGAAGCGTTCGTTTACAGTAGCAGTTTTTATTTTTAGGTTTCACTCTGTTATCTCCCATATAGATAGATGAATTTGGAACTCTAAATCCAATATGGTTTGTAGTAGCTTTTTGAAACTTGACCAAATAAAGGAGTTCTCAGTTTTGTCTCTATGGTTTGTTTCCTCTTCAAGTAGTCCTAGGCACAAAGTGTAGAACAGCACTTTCACTGAAAGGGGTTGCCAAGCTTCTAAGAAATAACGAGTTTCCGAAATACCAGCAAATATTTTTTCACCCAATCTTGATGATACTTGGTGGTCATGATCAGTACACAAATCCCACTTGGCTCACCAAATTTTGTTCTTCTAGGTTGAAGCGTTCGTTTACAGTAGCAGTTTTTATTTTTAGGTTTCCCTCTGTTCTCTCCTATATAGATAGATGAATTTGGAACTCTAAATCCAACATGGTTTGTAGTACCTCTTTGAAATTTGACAAAATAAAGTCGTTCTCAGTATTGTCTCTATGGTTTGTTTCCTCTTCAAGTAGCCCTCAGCAGAGACTGTGGAAAAGCACATTCATTGAAAGGGGTTGCCAAGCTTCCAAGAATTAACGAGTTTCCGAAATACCAGCAAATATTTTTTCACCCAATCTTGATGATACTTGGTGGTAATGATCGGTACACAAATCCCACTTGACTCACCAAATTTTGTTCTTCTAGGTTGAAGCGTTAGTCTACAGTAGCAGTTTATATTTTTAGGTTTCCCTCTGTTCTCTCCTATATAGCTAGATGAATTTGGAACTCTAAATCCAACATGGTTGTAGTAGCTCTTTGAAACTTGACAAAATAAAGGAGTTCTCAATTTTGTCTCTATGATTTGTTTCCTCTTCAAGTAGCCCAGGCAGAGATTGTGGAAAAGCACTTTCATTGAAAGGGGTTGCCAAGCTTCCAAGAAATTACGGGTTTCCGAAATACCAGCAAATATTTTTCACCCAATCTTGATGATGCTTGGTGGTAATGAGAAGTACACAGATCCCACATGGCTCACCAAATTTTGTTCTTCTAGTTTAAGCGTTCGTTTACAGTAGCAGTTTTTATTTTTAGGTTTAACTCTGTTCTCTCCTATATAGATAGATGAATTTGGAACTTTAAATCCAACATGGATTGTAGTAGCTCTTTGAAACTTGACAAAATAAAGGAGTTCTCAGTTTTGTCTTTACGCATTGTTTCTTCTTCAAGTAGCACTAGGCACAGACTGTGGAAAAGCACTTTCATTGAGAGGGGTTGCCAAGATTCTAAGAAGTAACGAGTTTCCGAAATACCAGCAAATATTTTTTCACGCAATCTTGATGATACGTGGTGGTAATGATCAGTACACAAATCCCACTTGGCTCACCAAACTGTGTTCTTCTAGGTTGAAGCGTTCGTTTACAGTAGCAGTTTTTATTTTTAGGTTTCACTCTGTTCTCTCCTATATAGATAGATTAATTTGGAACTCTAAATCCAACATGGTTTGTAGTAGCTCTTTGAAACTCGACAATAAAAAGTAGTTCTCAGTTTTGTCTCTATGATTTGTTTTCTCTTCAAGTAGCCCTAAGCAGAGACTGTGGAAAAGCACTTTCATTGAAAGGAGTTGCCAAGAATCCAACAAATTACGAGTTTCCGAAATACCAGCAAATACTGTTTCACCCAATCTTGATGATACTTGGTGGTAATGACCAGTACACAAATCCCACTTGGCTCACCAAATTGTGTTCTTCTAGGTTGAAGCGTTCGTCTACAGTAGCAGTTTTTATTTTTAGGTTTCAATCTATTCTCTCCTATATAGATAGATGAATTTGGAACTCTAAATCCAACATGGTTTGTAATAGCTCTTTGAAACTTGACAAAATAAAGGAGTTCTCAGTTTTGTGTCTATGATTTGTTTCCTCTTCTAGTAGCCCTCAGCAGAGACTGTGGAAAAGCACTTTCATTGAAAGGGTTTGCCAAGCTCCCAAGAAATTACGGGTTTCCGAAATACCAGCAAATATTTTTTCACCGAATCTTGATGATACTTGGTGTTAATGACAAGTACACAAATGCCACTTGGCTCACCAAATATTGCTCTTCTAGGTTGAAGCGTTCATTTACAGTAGCAGTTTTTATTTTTAGGTTTCCCTCTGTTCTCTCCTATATAGATAGATGAATTTGGAACTCTAAATCCAACATGGTTTGTAGTAGCTCTTTGAAACTTGACAAAATAAAAAAGTTCTCAGTTTTGTCTCTGTGGTTTGTTTCCTCTTCAAATAGCCCTAGGCACAGACTGAGGAAAAGCACATTCAATGAGAGGCGTTGCCAAGCTGTTAAGAATTAACGAGTTTCTGAAATACCAGCAAATATTTTTTCACCCAATCTTGATGATACGTGGTCGTAATGATCTGTACACAAATGCCACTTGGCTCACTAAATTGTGTTCTTCTAGAGTGAAGCGTTCGTTTACAGTAGCAGTTTATATTTTTAGGTTTCACTCTGTTCTCTTCCTTATAGATAGATGAATTTGGAACTCTAAATCCAACATGGTTTGTAGTAGCTCTTTGAAACTTGACAAAATAAAGGAGTTCTCAGTTTTGTCTCTATGGCTTGTTTCCTCTTCAAGTAGCCCTAGGCAGAGACTGTGTAAAAGCACATTCATTGAAAGGGCTTGCCAAGCTTCCAAGAAATTACGAGTTTCCGAAATACCAGCAAATATTTTTTCACCCAATCTTGATGATACTTGGTGGTAATGACAAGTACAAAAGTCCCACTTGGCTCACCAAATTTTGTTCTTCTACGTTGAAGCGTTCGTTTACAGTAGCAGTTTATATTTTTAGGTCTCCCTCTGTTCTCTCCTACATAGGTAGATGAATTTGGAAGTCTAAATCCAACATGGTTTGTAGTAGCTCTTTGAAACTTGACAAAATAAAGGAGTTCTCAGTTCTGTCTCTTTGATTTTTTCCTCTTCAAGTAGCCCTAAGCAGAGACTATGGAAAAGCACTTTCATTGAAAAGGGGTTGCAAAGCTTCTAATCAATAAGGAGTGTCCGAAATTCCAGCAAATATTTTTTCACCCAATCTTGATGATACTTGGTGGTAATGACAAGTACACAAATCCCACTTGGCTCACCAAATTTTATTCTTCTACGTTGAAGCGTTCGTCTACAGTAGCAGTTTTTATATTTAGGTTTCACTCTGTTCTCTCTTATATAGATAGATGAATATGGAACTCTAAATCCAACATGGTTTGTAGTAGCTCTTTGAAACTTGACAAAATAAAAGAGTTCTCAGTTTTGTCTCTTTCATTTGTTTCCTCTTAAAGTAGCCCTAGGCACAGACTGTGGAAAAGCACTTTCATTGAAAGGGGTTGCCAAGCTTCTAAGAAATTACGAGTTTCCGAAATTCCAGCAAATATTTTTTCACCCAATCTTGATGATACTTGGTGGTAATGACAAGTACACAGATCCCACTTGGCTCACCAAATTTTATTCTTCTACGTTGAAGCGTTCGTCTACAGTAGCAGTTTTTATATTTAGGTTTCACTCTGTTCTCTCTTATATAGATAGATGAATATGGAACTCTAAATCCAACATGGTTTGTAGTAGCTCTTTGAAACTTGACAAAATAAAAGAGTTCTCAGTTTTGTCTCTTTGATTTGTTTCCTCTTAAAGTAGCCCTAGGCACAGACTGTGGAAAAGCACTTTCATTGAAAGGGGTTGCCAAGCTTCTAAGAATTTACGAGTTTCCGAAATACCAGCAAATATTTTTTCACCCAATCTTGATGATACTTGGTGGTAATGACAAGTACACAAATCCCACTTGGCTCACCAAATTGTGTTCTTCTAGGTTGAAGTGTTCGTTTACAGTAGCAGTTTTTATTTTTAGGTTTCACTCTGTTCTCTCCTATATAGATAGATGAATTTGGAACTCTAAAATCAACATGGTTTGTAGTATCTCTCTGATACTTGACAAAATAAAGGAGTTCTCAGTTTTGTCTGTATGGTTTGTTTCCTCTTCAAGTAGCACTAGGCACAGACTGTGGAAAAGCACTTTCATTGGGAGTTGTTGCCAAGCTTCTAAGAAATAACGAGTTTCCAAAATACCAGCAAATATTTTTTTAACCAATCTTGATGATCCTGGTGGTAATGATCAGTACACAAATACCACTTGGCTCACCAAATTGTGTCTTCTAGGTTGAAGCGTTCGTTTACAATAGCAGATTTTATTTGTAGGTTTCACTCTGTTCTCTTCCATATAGATAGATGAATTTGGAACTCTAAATCCAAAATGGTTTGTAGTAGCTGTTTGAAACTTTACAAAATGAAGGAGTTCTAAGGTTTGTCTTTATTCATTGTTTCCTCCTCAAGTAGCACTAGGCACAGACTGTGGAAAAGCACTTTCATTGAGATTGGTTGCCAGGCTTCTAAGAAATAACGAGTTTCCTAAATACCAGCAAATATTTTTTCACCCAATCTTGATGATACTTGGTGGTAATGACAAGTACACAAATCCCACTTGGCTCACCAAATTGTGTTCTTCTAGGTTGAAGCGTTCGTTTACCTTAGCAGTTTATATTTTTAGGTTTCAATCTATTCTCTCCTATATAGATAGATGAATTTGGAACTCTAAATCCAACATGGTTTGTAGTAGCTCTTTGAAACTTGACAAAATAAAGGAGTTCTCAGTTTTGTCTCTATGGCTTGTTTCCTCTTCAACTAGCCCTAGCCAGAGACTGTGTAAAAGCACTTTCATTGAAAAAGCTTGCCAAGCTTCCAAGAAATTACGAGTTTCTGAAATACCAGCAAATATTTTTTCACCCAATCTTGATGAAACGTGGGGGAAATGAGAAGTACACAAATCCCTCTTGGCTCAACAAATTTTGTTTATCTAGGTTGAAGCATTCGTTTACAGTTGCAGTTTTTATTTTTGGTTTCACTCTGTTCTCTCCTATAGATAGATGAATTTGGAACTCTAAATCCAACATGGTTTGTAGTAGCTCTTTGAAACTTGACAAAAATAGTAATTCTCAGTTTTGTATCTATGGTTTGTTTTCTTTTCAAGTATCCCTGGGCAGAGACTGTGGAAAAGCACTTTCATTGAGAGGGGTTGCCAAGCTTCTAAGAAATAACCAGTTTCCGAAATACCAGCAAATATTTTTTCACCCAAACGTGATGATACTTGTTGGTAATGATCAGTACAAAATCCCACTTAGCTCACCAAATTTTGTTCTTCTAGGTTGAAGCGTTCGTCTACAATAGCAGTTTTTATATTTAGGTTTCAATCTGTTCTCTCCTATGTTGATAGATGAATTTGGAACTCTAAATCCAACATGGTTTGTGGTAGCTCTTTGAAACTTGACAAAATAAAGGAGTTCTCATGTTTGTCTGTATAATTTGTTTCCTCTTCAAGTAGCACTAAGTAGAGACTGTGGAAAAGCACTTTCATTGAAAGGGGTTGCCAAGCTTCCAAGAAATAACGTGTTTCCGAAATACCACCAAATATTTTTTTACCCAATCTTGATCATACGTGGTGGTAATGACAAGTACACAAATCCCACATGGCTCACCAAATTTTATTCTTCTAGGCTGAAGCGTTCGTTTCAACTAGCAGTTTTTATTTTTAGGTTTCACTCTCTTCTCTCCTATATAGATAGACGATTTTGGAACTCTAAATGCAGCATGGTTTGTAGGAGCTCCTTGAAACTTGACAAAAAAAAAGTAGTTCTCAGTTTTGTCTCTATGGTTTGTTTCCTCTTCAAGTAGCCCTAAGCAGAGACTGTGGAAAAGCACTTTCATTGAAAGGGGTTGCCAAGCTTCTAAGAAATAACGAGTTTCTGAAATACCAGCGAATATTTTTTTACCCAATCTTGATGATACTTGGTGGTAATGGTCAGGACACAAATCCCACTTGGCTCACCAAATTCTGTTCTTCTAGGTTGAAGCGTTCGTCTATAGTAGCAGATTATATATGTAGGTTTCACTCTGTTCTCTCTTACATAGATAGATGAATTTGGAACTCTAAATCCAAAGTCGTTTGTAGTAGCTCTTTGAAACTTGACAAAATAAAGTAGTTCTCAGTTTTGTCTCTATTGTTTGTTTTCTCTTCAAGTAGCCCTAGGCACAGACTGTGGAAAAGCACTTTGGTTGAGAGGGGTTGCCAAGCTTCTAAGAAATAACGAGTTTCCGAAATAACAGCAAATATTTTTTTACCCAATCTTGATGATACGTGGTGGTAATGACAAGTACACAAATCCCACTTGGCTCACCAAATTTTGTTCTTCTAGGTTGAAGCGTTCATCTACAGTAGTCGTTTTTAAGTTTAGGTTTCCCTCTGTTCTCTCCTACATAGATTGATGAATTTGGAACTCTAAATCCAACATGGTTTGTAGTCGCTCTTTGAAACTTGACAAAAAAGTAGTTCTCCGTTTTGTCTCTATGATTTGTTTCCTCTTTAAGTAGCCCTAAGCAGAGACTGTGGAAAAGCACTTTCATTGAAAGGGGTTGCCAAGCTTCCAAGAAATTACGAGTTTCCGAAATACCAGCAAATATTTTTTAACCCAATCTTGATGATACTTGGTGGTAATGATCAGTACACAAATCCCATTGGCTCACCAAATTGTGTTCTTCTAGGTTGAAGCGTTCGTCTACAGCAGCAGTTTTTATATATAGGTTTCCCTCTGTTCTCTCCTATATAGATAGATGAATTTAGAACTCTAAATTCAACATGGTTTGTAGTAGCTCTTTGAATCTTGACAAAAAAAAGTAGTTCTCAGTTTTGGCTCTATGGTTTGTTTCCTCTTCAAGTAGCCATAAGCAGAGACTGTGGAAAAGCACTCTCATTTAAAGGTGTTGCCAAGCTTCCAAGAAATAACGAGTTTCCGAAATACTAGCAAATATTTTTTCACACAATCTTGATGATACTTGGTGGTAATGATCGGTACACAAATCTCACTTGACTCTCCAAATTTTTTCTTCTAATTTGAAGAGTTCGTTTACTGTAGCAGTTTATATTTTTAGGTTTCCCTCTGTTCTCTCCTATATAGATAGATGAATTTGGAACTTTAAATCCAACATGGTTTGTAGTAGCTCTTTGAAACTTGGCAAAATTAAGGAGATCTCAGTTTTGTCTCTATGGTTTGTTTCCTCTTCAAATAGCCCTTCGCACACACTGTGGAAAAGCACTTTTATTGAGAGGGGTTGCCAAGCTCCTAAGAAATAACAAGTTTCCGAAATACCAGCAAATATTTTTTCACCCAATCTTAATGATACTTGGTGGTAATGATCATTACACAAATCCCACCTGGCTCACCAAATTTTGTTCTTCTATGTTGAAGCGTTCGTCTTCAGTAGCAGTTTTTATATTTAGGTTTCCCTGTGTTCTCTCCTATGTAGATAGATGAATTTGGAACAGTAAATCCAACATGGTTTGTAGTATCTCTTTGAAACTTTACAAAATAAAGTAGTTCTCAATTTTGTCTCTATGGTTTTTTTCTCTTCAAGTAGACCTAAGCAGAGACTATGGAAAACACTTTAATTGAGAGGGGTTTCCAAGCTTCTAAGAAATAATGAGTTTTCGAAATACCAGCAAATATTTTTTCACACAACCTTGATGATACTTGGTGGTAATGATCGGTACATAAATCTCACTTGACTCACCAAATTTTTTTTTCTAATTTGAATCGTTCGTTTACTCTAGCAGTTTATATTTTTAGTTGTCCCTCTGTTGTCTCCTATATAGATAGATGAATATGGAACTCTAAATCCAACATGGTTTGCAGTAGCTCTTTGAAACTTTACAAAATATAGTAGTTCTCAATTTTGTCTCTATGGTTTGTTTCCTCTTCAAGTAGACCTAAGCAGAGACTATGGAAAAGCCTTTTAATTGAGAGGGGTTTCCAAGCTTCTAAGAAATAACGAGTTTCCGAAATACCAGAAAATATTTTTTCACCCAAACTTGATGACACGTGGTGGTAATGACAAGTACACAAATCCCACATGGCTCACCAAATTTTTTTCTTCTAGGTTGAAGAGTTCGTCTACAGTAGCAGTTTTTATACTTAGGTTTCAATCTGTTCTCTCCTATATATATATAGATGAATTTGGAACTCTAAATCCAACATGGTTTGTAGTAGTTCTTTGAAACTTGACAAACTAATGGAGTTCTCAGTTTTGTCTGGATGGTTTATTTCCTCTTCCAGTAGCCCAGGCACAGACTGTGGAAAAGCACGTTCATTGAGAGGGGTTGACGAGCTTCTAAGAAATAGCGAGTTTCCCAAATACCAGCATATATTTGTTCACCCAATCTTGATGATACGTGGTGGTAATGATCAGTAAACAAATCCCACTTGGCTCACTAAATTGTGTTCTTCTAGGTTGAAGCGTACGTCCACAGTAGCAGTTTTTATATGTAGGTTTCACTCTGTTCTCTCATATAGATAGATCAATTTGGAACTATAATCCAACATGGTTTGTAGTAGCTCTTTGAAACATGACAAAATAAAGTAGTTCTCAGTTTTGTCTCTATGGTTTGTTTCCTGTTCAAGTAGCCCTAGGCACAGACTGTGGAAAAGCACTTTCATTGAAAGGGGTTGCCAAGCTTCCAAGAAATAACGAGTTTCTGAAATACCTGCAATTATTTTTTCACCCAATCTTGATGATACTTGGTGGTAATGATCAGTACATAAATCCCACTTGGCTCACCAAATTGTGTTCTTCTAGTTTTAAGCGTTCATCTACAGTTGCAATTTTTATATTATGTTTCACTCTGTTGTCTCCTATATAGATAGATGAATTTGGAACTCTAAATCCAAAGTCGTTTGTAGTAGCTCTTCGAAACTTGACAAAATAAAGTAGTTCTCAGTTTTGTCTCTATGGTTTGTTTCCTTTTCAAGTAGACCTAGGCACAGACTGTGGAAAAGCACTTTCATTGAAAGCGGTTGCCAAGCTTCCAAGAAATAACGAGTTTCCGAAATACAAGCAAATACTTTTTCACCGAATCTTGATGATAATTGGTGGTAATAATCAGTACACAAATACCACTGGGCTCACCAAATTTTGTTCTTCTAGGTTGAAGCGTTCGTTTACAGTAGCAGTTAATATTTTTAGGTTTTTCTCTGTTCTCTCCTATATTGATAGATGAATTTGGAACTCTAAATCCAACATGGTTTGTAGTAGCTTTTTGAAACTTGACAAAATAAATGAGTTCTCAGTAAACAAATCCCACTTGGCTCACCAAATTTTTTTCTTTTAGGTTGAAGCGTTCGTCTACAGTAGCAGTTTTTATATGTAGGTTTCAATCTGTTCTCTCATATAGATAGATCAATTTGGAACTCTAAATCCAACATGGTTTGTAGTAGCTCTTTGAAACTTGACAAAATAAAGTAGTTCTCAGTTTTGTCTCTATGGTTTGTTTCCTGTTCAAGTAGCCCTAGGCACAGACTGTGGAAAAGCACTTTCAGAGAGGGGTTGCCAAGCTTCCAAGAAATAACGAGTTTCCGAAATACCAGCAAATATTTTTTCACCCAATCTTGATGATAGTTGTGGTAATGATCAGTACATAAATCCCACTTTGCTCACCACATTGTGTTCTTCTAGGTTTAAGCCTTCGTCTACAGTAGCAATTTTTATATTTATATTTCCCTCTGTTCTCTCCTATATAGATAGATGAATTTGGAACTCTAAATCCAACATGGTTTGTAGTAGCTCTTTGAAACTTGGCAAAATAAAGCATTTCTCAGTTTTGTCTCTATGGTTCGTTTCCTCTTCATGTAGCCCTAGGCACAGACTGTGGAAAAGCACTTACATTGAGAGGGGTTGTCAAGCTTCTAAGAAATAACGATTTTCCGAAATACCAGCAAATATTTTTTCACCCAGTCTTAATGATACTTGGTGGTAATGATCAGTACACAAAAACCACTTGGCTCACCAAATTGTATTCTTCTATGTTGAAGCGTTCGTGTACAGTAGCAGATTTTATATGTAGGTTTCACTCTGTTCTCTCTTATATAGATAGATGAATTTGGAACTCTAAATCCAACGTCGTTTGTAGTAGCTCTTTGAAACTTGACCAAATAAAGGATTTCTCAGTTTTGTCTCTATAATTCGTTTCCTCTTCAAGTAGCCCTAAGCAATGACTGTGGAAAACCACTTTCAATGAAAGGGGTTGCCAAGCTTCCAAGAAATTACGCGTTTCCGAAATACCTGCAAATATATTTTCACCCGAAGTTGATGATACGTCTTGGTAATGACAAGTACTCAAACCCCACTTCTCTCACCAAATTTTCTTCTTCTAGTTTGAAGCGTTCGTCTTCAGTAGCAGTTTTTATATTTAGGTTTCACTCTGTTCTCTCCTATATAGATAGAATAATTTGGAACTCTTAATCCAACATGGTTTGTGGTAGCTCTTTGAAACTTGACAAAATTAAGGAGTTCTCAGTTTTGTCTCAATGGTTTGTTACCTCTTCAAGTATCCCTAGGCACAGACTGTGGAAAAGCACTTTCATTGAGAGGGATTGCCAAGCTTCTAAGAAATAAGGAGTTTCCTAAATACCAGCAGATATTTTTTCACCCAATCCTGATGATACTTGGTGGTAATGATCAGGACAGAAATCCCACTTTCCTCACCAAATTCTGTTCTTCTATGTTTAAGCGTTCATCTACAGTAGCAGTTTTTATTTTTAGGTTTCCCTCTGTTCTCTCCTATATAGATAGATGAATTTGGAACTCTAAATCCAACATGGTTTGTAGTAGCTCTTTGAAACTAAACAAAATAAAGGAGTTCTCAGTTTTGTATCTATGGTTTGTTTCCCCTACAAGTAGCCCTAAGCAGAGACTGTGGAAATGCACTTTCATTGACAGGGTTAGCCAAGCTTCCAAGAAATTACGAGTTTCTGAAATAGCAGCAAATATTTTTTAACCCAATCTGGATGATACATTGTGGTAATGACAAGTAAACAAAACCCACTTGGCTCAACAAATTTTGTTCTACTAGATTGAAGCGTTCGTTTACAGTAGCAGTTTTTATTTTTAGGTTTCCCTCTGTTCTCTTCTATATAGATAGATGATTTTGGAACTCTAAATCAACCATGGTTTGTAGTAGCTATTTGAAACTTGAAAAAAAAAACTAGTTCTCAGTTTTGTCTTTATGATTTCTTTCCTCTTCAAGTAGCCCTTAGCAGAGACTGTGGAAAAGCACTTTCATTGAAAGGGGTTGCCAAGCTTCCAAGAAATAACGAGTTTCCGAAACACCAGCAATTATTTTTTTCACCAAATCTTGATGATACGTGGTGGTAATGATCGGTACACAAATCCCACTTGTCTCACCAAATTTTGTTCTTTTAGTTTGAAGCGTTCATTTACTGTAGCAGTTTTTATTTTTAGGTTTTCCTCTGTTCTCTCCTGTATAGATAGATGAATTTGGAACTCTAAATCCAACATGGTTAGTAGTAGCTCTTTGAAACTTGACAAAATAAAAAAGTTCTCAGTTTTGTCTCTATGGTTTGTTTCCCCTTCAAGTAGCCCTAGGCACAGACTGTGGAAAAGCACTTTCATTCAGAGGTGTTGCCAAGCTTCTAAGAAATAAGGAGTTTCAGAAAAACAAGCAAATATTTTTTCACCCAGTCTTGATTATACGTGGTCGTAATGACAAGTACACAAATTTTACTTGGCTCAACAAATTTTGTTCTTCTAGGTTGAAGCGTTCGTTTACAATAGCAGTTTTTATTTTTAGGTTTCACTATGTTCTCTCCTATATGGATAGATGAATTTGGAACTCTAAATCCAACCTGGTTTGTAGTAGCTCTTTGAAACTTGACAAAATAAAGGAGTTCTCAGTTTTATCTCTATGATTTGTTTCCCCTTCAAGTAGCCCTAAGCAGAGACTGTGGAAAAGCACTTTCATTGACAGGGTTTGCCAAGCTTCCAAGATATTACGAGTTTCCGAAATACCAGCAAATATTTTTTCACCCAATCTGGATGATACGTGGTGGTAATGACAAGTACACAAATCCCACTTGGCTCACCAAATTTTGTTCTTCTAGGTTGAAGCGTTCATTTACTGTAGCATTTTTTTTTTATTTTTAGGTTTTACTCTGTTCTCTCCTATATAGATAGATGAATTTGGAACTCTAAATCCAACATGGTTTGTAGTAGCTCTTTGAAACTTGACAAAATAAAGGAGTTCTCAGTTTTGTCTCTATGGTTTGTTGCCCCTTCAAGTAGCCCTAGGCACAGACTGTGGAAACGCACTTTCATTGAGAGGGGATTGCCAAGCTTCTAAGAAATAACGAGATTCCTAAAAACCAGCAAATATTTTTTCTCCAAATCTTGATGATACGTGGTGGTAATGACAAGTACACAAATTTTACATGGCTCAACAAATTTTGTTCTTCTAGTTTGAAGCGTTCGTTTACAATAGCAGTTTTATTTTTAGGTTTCACAATATTCTCTCCTATGTAGATAGATGAATTTGGAACTCTAAATCCAACATGGTTTCTAGTAGCTCTTTGAAACTTGACAAAATAAAGGAGTTCTCAGTTTTGTCTCTATGGTTTGTTTCCCCTTCAAGTAGCCCTAGGCACAGACTGTGGAAACGCACTTTCATTGAGACGGGTTGCCAAGCTTCTAAGAAATAACGAGTTTCCTAAAAACCAGCAAATATTTTTTCACCCAATCTTGATGATACTTGGTTGTAATAATAAGTACACTAATCCCACTTGGCTCACCAAATTTTGTTCTTCTAGGTTGAAGCGTTCGTCTACAATAGCAGTTTTTATGTTTAGGTTTCACTCTGTTCTCTCCTATGTAGATAGATGAATTTGGAACTCTAAATCCAACATGGTATGTAGTAGCTCTTTGAAACTTGACAAAATAAAGGAGTTCTCATTTTTTTCTCTATAATTTCTTTCCTCTTCAAGTAGCCCTGGAAGAGACTGTGGAAAAGCACTTTCATTGACAGGGGTTGCCAAGCTTCCAAGAAATTATGAGTTTCCGAAATACCAGCAAATATTTTTTCACCCAATCTGGATGATACGTGGTGGTAATGACAAGGACGCAAATCCCACTTGGCTCACCAAATATTGTTCCTCTAGGTTGAAGCGTTCATTTACTGCAGCAGTTTTTATTTTTAGGTTTTCCTCTGTTCTCTCCTATATAGACAGATGAATTTGGAACTCTAAATCCAACATGGTTTGTTGTAGCTTTTTGAAACTTGACAAAATAAAGGAGTTCTCAGTTTTGTCTTTTTGGTTTGTTTCCCATTCAAGTAGCCCTAGGATCAGACTGTGGAAAAGCACTTTCATTGAGAGGGGTTACCAAGCTTCTAAGAAATAACGAGTTTCTGAAATACCAGCAAATATTTTTTCACCCAATCTTTATGATACGTGGTGGTAATGACAAGTACACAAATCCTACTTGGCTCAAGAAATTTTGTTCTTCTAGGTTGAAGCGTTCATTTTCAATAGCAGTTTTTATTTTTAGGTTTCACTCTGTTCCTCCTATATAGATAGATGAATTTGGAACTCTAAATCAAACATGGTTTCTAGTAGCTCTTTGAAACTTTACACAATAAAGGAGTTCTCAGTTTTGTCTCTATGGTTTGTTTCCTCTTCAAGTAGACCTAGGCACAGACTGTGGAAAATCACTTTCATTGAGAGGGGTTGATAAGCTTCTAAGAAATAACGAGTTTCCGAAATAAAAGCAAATATTTTTTCTCCCAATCTTGATGATACTTGGTGGTAACGACAAGTACACAAATCCCACTTGGCTCACCAAATTTTGTTCTTCTATGTTGAAGCGTTCGTTTACATTAGCAGTTTTTATTTTTAGGATTCACTCTGTTCTCTCCTATATAGATAGATGAATTTGGAACTCTAAATCCAACATGGTTTGTAGTAGATCTTTGAAACTTGACAAAATAAAGGAGTTCTCAGTTTTGTCTCTATGGTTTGTTTCCCCTTCAAGTAGCCCTAGGCACAGACTGTGGAAAAGCACTTTCATTGAGAGGTGTTGCCAAGGTTCTAAGAAATAACGAGTTTCCGAAAAACTAGCAAATATTTTTTCACCCAATCTTTTGATACGTGGGGGTAATGACAAGTACACAAATTTTACTTGGCTCAACATATTTTGTTCTTCTAGGTTGAAGCGTTCGTTTACAATATGAGTTTTTATTTTTAGGTTTCACTATGTTCTCTCCTATATAGATAGATGAATTTGGAACTCTAAATAAAACATGGTTTCTAGTAGCTCTTTGAAACTTGACAAAATAAAGGAGTTCTCAGTTTTGTCTCTATGGTTTGTTTCCTCTTCAAGTAGCCCTAGGCACAGAATGTGGAAAATCAATTTCATTGAGTGGGGTTGCCAAGCTTCTAAGAAATAATGAGTTTCCTAAATACCAGCAAATATTTTTTCACCCAATCTTGATGATACTTGGTGGTAATGACAAGTACACAAATCCCACTTGGCTCACAAAACTTTGTTCTTCTAGGTTGAAGCGTTCGTTTAGAGTAGCAGTTTTTATTTTTAGGTTACCCTCTGTTCTCTCCTATATAGATAGATGACTTTGGAACTCTAAATCAACCAAGGTTTGTAGTAGCTCTTTGAAACTTGAAAAAAAAAACTAGTTTTCAGTTTTGTCTTTATGATTTGATTCCTCTTCTAGTAGCCCTAGGCACAGACTGTGGAAAATCACTTTCATTGCGAGGGGTTGCCAAGCTTCTAAGAAATAACGAGTTTCTGAAATACCAGCAAATATTTTTTCACCCAATCTTCATGATACTTGGTGGTAATGATCAGTACAAAAATCCCACTTGGCTCACCAAATTTTGTTCTTCTAGGTTGAAGCGTTCGTCTAGAGTAGCAGTTTTTATGTTTAGGTTTCACTCTGTTCTCTCCTATGTAGATAGATGAATTGGGAACTCTAAATCCAACATGGTTTGTAGTAGCTCTTTGAAACTTGACAAAATAAAGGAGTTCTCAGTTTTGTCTCTATAATTTCTTTCCTCTTCAAGTAGCCCTAAGAAAGACTGTGGAAAAGCACTTTCATTGACAGGGGTTGCCAAGCTAACAAGAAATTATGAGTTTCCGAAATACCAGCAAATATTTTTTCACCCAGTCTGGATGATACCTGGTGGTAATGACAAGTACACAAATCCCACTTGGCTCACCAAATTTTGTTCTTCTAGGTTGAAGCGTTCGTTTCAAGTAGCAGTTTTTCTTTTTAGCTTTCACTCTGTTCTCTCCTATATAGATAGATGAATTTGGAACTCTAAATCCAACATGGTTTGTAGTAGTTCTTTGAAACTTGACAAATAAATAGTTCTCAATTTTGTCTCTATGCTTTGTTTCCTCTTCAAGTAGCCCTAAGCAGAGACTGTGGAAAAGCACTTTCATTGAATGGGGTTGCCAAGCTTCCAAGAAATAACGAGTTTCTGAAACACCAGCAAATATTTTTTCACCCAATCTTGATGATACTTGGTGGAAATGATCGGTACACAAATCCCACATGGCTCACCAAATTTTGTTCTTCTAGGTTGAAGCGTTCATCTACAGTATGAGTTTTTATGTTTAGGTTTCACTCTTTTCTCTTCTATGTAGATAAATGAATTTGGTACTCTAAATCCAACATGGTTTGTAGTAGCTCTTTGAAACTTGACAAAATAAAGGAGTTCTCAAATTTCTCTCTATGGTTTGTTTCCTCTTCAAGTAGCCCTAAGCAGAGACTGTTGAAAAGCACTTTCATTGAAAGGGGTTGCAAAGCTTCCAAGAAATTACGAGTTTCCGAAATACCAGCAAATATTTTTTCACCCAAATCTGGATGATACCTGGTGGTAATGACAAGGACACAAATCCCACTTGGCTCATCAAATTTTGTTCTTCTAGGTTGAAGCGTTGGTCTACAGTAGTCGTTTTTATATTTAGGTTTCCCTCTGTTCACTCCTATATAGATAGATTAATTTGGAACTCTAAATTCAACATGGTTTGTAGTCGGTCTTAGAAACTTGACAAAAAAAAAAGTAGTTCTCAGTTTTGTCTCTATGGTTTGTTTCCTCTTCAAGTAGCCCTAAGCAGAGACTGTGGAAAAGCACTTTCATTAAAAAGGGTTGCCAAGCTTCCTATAAATTACGAGTTTCAGAAATAGCAGCAAATATTTTTTCACCCAATCTTGATGATACGTGGTGGTAATGACAAGTACACAAATTCCACTTGCCTCTAAAAATTTTGTTCTTCTAGGAGGAAGCGTTCGTTTACAGTGCAGTTTTTATTTGTGGTTTCACTCAGTTTTCTCCTATATACATAGATGAATTTGGAACTCTAAATCCAACATGGTTTGTAGTAGCTCTTTGAAACTTGACAAAATAAAGGAGTTCTCAGTTTTGTCTCTATGTTTTGTTTCCCCTTCAAGTAGCCCAAGGCACACACTGTGGAAATGCCCTTTCATTGAGAGGGATTGCCAAGCTTCCAAGAAATAACGAGTTTCCGAAATACCAGCAAATATTTATTCACCCAATCTTGATGATACTTGGTGGTAATGATCGGTACACAAATCCCACTTGACACACCACATTTTGGTCTTCTAGGTTGAAGCGTTCGTTTACAGAAGCAGTTTATATTTTCAGGTTTCCCTCTCTTCTCTCCTATATAGATAGATGAATTTGTAACTCTAAATCCAACATGGTTTGTAGTAGCTCTTTGAAACTTGACAAAATAAAGGAGTTTTCAGTTTTGTCGCTATGGTTTGTTTCCTCTTCAAGTAGCCCTAGGCACAGACTGTGGAAAAGCACTTTCATTGAGAGAGGTTGCAAAGCTTCTAAGAAATAACGAGTTTCCGAAATACCAGCAAATATTTTTTTACCCAATCTTGATGATACGTGGTGGTAATGACAAGTACACAACTCCAATTTGGCTCACCAAATTTTGTTCTTCTAGGTTGAAGCGTTCGGCGACAGTAGTCGTTTTTATATTTAGGTTTTCCTCTGTTCTCTCCTATATAGATAGATTAATTTGGAACTCTAAATCCAACATGGTTTGTAGTCGCTCTTTGAAACTTGACAAAAAAATGTAGTTCTCAGTTTTGTCGCTATGGTTTGTTTTTTCTTCAATTAGCCCTAAGCAGAGACTGTGGAAAAGCACTTTAATTAAAAAGGGTTGCCAAGCTTCCTATAAATTACGAGTTTCCGAAATACCAGCAAATATTTTTTCACCCAATCTTGATGATACTTGGTGGAAATGACAAGTACACAAATCCCACTTGGCTCACCAAATTTTGTTCTTCTAGGTTGAAGCGTTCGTCTACAGTAGTCGTTTTTATATTTAGTTTTCCCTCTGTTCTCTCCTATATAGATAGATTAATTTGGAACTCTAAATCCAACATTATTTGTAGTCGCTCTTTGAAACTTAACAAAAAAAAAGTAGTTCTCAGTTTTGTCTCTACGGTTTGTTTCCTCTTCAAGTAGCCCTAAGTAGAGACTGTGGAATAGCACTTTCATTGAAAGGGGTTGCCAAGCTTCCAAGAAATAACGAGTTTCTGAAACACCAGCAAATATTTTTTCACCCAATCTTGATGATACTTGGTGGTAATGATCGGTACACAAATCCCACATGGCTCACCAAATTTTGTTCTTCTAGGTTGAAGCGTTCATCTACAGTATGAGTTTTTATGTTTAGGTTTCACTCTTTTCTCTTCTATGTAGATAGATAATTTGGAACTCTAAATCCAACATGGTTGTAGTAGCTCTTTGAAACTTGACAAAATAAAGGAGTTCTCAAATTTCTCTCTATGGTTTGTTTCCTCTTCAAGTAGCCCTAAGCAGAGACTGTGGAAAAGCACTTTCATTGAAAGGGGTTGCCAAGCTTCCAAGAAATTACAAGTTTCCGAAATACCAGCAAATATTTTTTCACCCAAATCTGGATGATATCTGGTGGTAATGACAAGGACACAAATCCCACTTGGCTCATCAAATTTTGTTCTTCTAGGTTGAAGCGTTGGTCTACAGTAGTCGTTTTTATATTTAGGTTTCCCTCTGTTCACTCCTATATAGATAGATTAATTTGGAACTCTAAATCCAACATGGTTTGTAGTCGCTCTTTGAAACTTGACAAAAAAAAAAGTAGTTCTCAGTTTTGTCTCTATGGTTTATTTCCTCTTCAAGTAGCCCTAAGCAGAGACTGTGGAAAAGCACTTTCATTAAAAAGGGTTGCCAAGCTTTCTATAAATTATGAGTTTCAGAAATAGCAGCAAATATTTCTTCACCCAATCTTGATGATACGTGGTGGTAATGACAAGTACACAAATTCCACTTGCATCTAAAAATTTTGTTCTTCTAGGAGGAAGCGTTCGTTTACAGTGCAGTTTTTATTTTTGGTTTCACTCTGTTCTCTCCTATATATATAGATGAATTTGGAACTCTAAATCCAACATGGTTTGTAGTAGCTCTTTGAAAGTTGACAAAATAAAGGAGTTCTCAGTTTTGTCTCTATGTTTTGTTTCCCCTTCAAGTAGCCCAAGGCACAGACTGTGAAATGCACTTTCATTGAGAGGGGTTGCCAAGCTTCCAAGAAATAACGAGTTTCCGAAATACCAGCAAATATTTTTTCACCCAATCTTGATGATACTTGGTGGTAATGATCCGTACACAAATCCCACTTGACACACCACATTTTGGTCTTCTAGGTTGAAGCGTTCGTTTACAGAAGCAGTTTATATTTTCAGGTTTCCCTCTCTTCTCTCCTATATAGATAGATGAATTTGGAACTCTAAATCCAACATGGTTTGTAGTAGCTCTTTGAAACTTGACAAAATAAAGGAGTTCTCAGTTTTGTCGCTATGGTTTGTTTCCTCTTCAAGTAGCCCTAGGCACAGACTGTGGAAAAGCACTTTCATTGAGAGAGGTTGCAAAGCTTCTAAGAAATAACGAGTTTCCGAAATACCAGAAAATATTTTTTTACCCAATCTTGATGATACGTGGTGGTAATGACAAGTACACAACTCCAATTTGGCTCACAAAATTTTGTTCTTCTAGGTTGAAGTGTTAGGCTACAGTAGTCGTTTTTATATTTAGGTTTTCCTCTGTTCTCTCCTATATAGATAGATTAATTTGGAACTCTAAATCCAACATGGTTTGTAGTTGCTCTTTGAAACTTGACAAAGAAATGTAGTTCTCAGTTTTGTCTCTATGGTTTGTTTTTTCTTCAATTAGCCCTAAGCAGAGACTGTGGAAAAGCACTTTCATTAAAAAGGGTTGCCACGCTTCCAAGAAATAACAAGTTTCCGAAATACCAGCAAATATTTTTTCACCCAATCTTGATGATACGTGGTGGTAATGACAAGTACACAAATCCCACTTGGCTCCTCAAATTTTGTTCTTCTAGGTGGAAGCGTTCGTTTACACTTGCAGTTTTTATTTTTGGTTTCACTCTCTTCTCTCCTATATAGATAGATGAAGTTGGAACTCTAAATCCAACATGGTTTGTAGTAGCTCTTTGAAACTTGACAAAATAAAGGAGTTCTCAATTTGTCTCTATGGTTTGTTTCCCCTTCAAATAGCCCTAGGCACAGACTGTGGAAATGCCCTTTCATTGAGAGGGGTTGCCAAGCTTCTAAAAAATGACGATTACCGAAAAACCAGCAAATATTTTTTCAAAAAAACCTTGATGATACTTGGTGGTAATGATCAGTAAACAAATACCACTTGTCTCACCAAATTTTGTTCTTCTAGGTTGAAGCGTTCGTCTACAGTACTCGTTTTTATTTTAGGTTTTCCTCTGTTCTTTACTATATAGATAGATGAATTTGGAACTCTAAATCCAACATGGTTTGTAGTAGCTCTCTGAAACTTGACAAAATAAAGGAGTTCTCAGTTTTGTCTCTATGGTTGTTTCCTCTTCATGTATCCCTAGGCACAGACTGTGGAAAACCAGTTTCATTGAGAGGGGTTGCCAAGCTTCCAAGAAATAACGAGTTTCCGAAATACCAGCAAATATTTTTTCACCCAATCTTGATGATACTTGGTGGTAATGATCAGTACAGAAATCCCACTTGTCTCACCAAATTTTGTTCTTCTAGGTTGAAGCGTTCGTCTACAGTAGCAGTTTTTATGTTTAGGTTTCACTCTGTTCTCTCCTATGTAGATAGATGAATTTGGAACTCTAAATCCAACATGGTTTGTAGTAGCTCTTTGAAACTTGACAAAATAAAGGAGTTCTCAGTTTTGTCTCTATAATTTCTTTCCTCTTTAAGTAGCCCATACAGAGATTGTGGAAAAGCATTTTCATTGAAAGGGGTTGCCACGCTTCCAAGAAATTACGAATTTACGAAATACCATCAAATATTTTTTCACCCAATCTTGATGATACGTGGTGGTAATGATCATTACAAAAATCCTACTTGGCTCACCAAATTTTTTTCCTCTCGGTTTAAGCGTTCGTTTACAGCAGCAGTTCTTATTTTTAGTTTTCCCTCTGTTCTCTCCTATATAGATAGATGAATTTGGAACACTTAATCCAACATGGTTTGTAGTAGCACTTTGAAAGTTGACAAAATAAAGGAGTTCTCACTTTTGTCTCAATGGTTTGTTTCCTATTCAGGTAGCCCTAGGCACAGACTGTGGAAAAGCACTTTCATTGAGAGTGGTGGCCAAGCTTCTAAAAATAACGAGTTTCCGAAATACCAGCAAATATTTTTTCACCCAATCTTGATGAAACTTGGTGGTAATGATCAGTACACAAATACCACTTGGCTCACCAAATTATGTTCTTCTAGGTTGAAGCGTTCGTCTACAGTAGCAGTTTTTATGTTTAGGTTTCACTCTGTTCTCTCCTATGTAGACAGATGAATTTGGAACTCTAAATCCAACATGGTTTGTAGTAGCTCTTTGAAACTTGACAAAATAATGGAGTTCTCAGTTTTTTCTCTATAATTTGTTTCCTCTTCAAGTAGCCCTAAGGAGAGACTGTGGAAAAGCACTTTCATTGAAAGGGGTTGCAAGCTTCCAGGAAATTACGAGTTTCAGAAATACCAGCATGTATTGTTTCACCAATCTTGATGATACTTGGTTTTAATCATCGGTACACAAATCCCACTTGACTCACCAAATTTTGGTCTTTTAGTTTGAAGCGTTCGTTTACAGTAGCAGTTTATATTCTCAGGGTTCGCTCTGTTCTCTCCTATATAGATAGATGAATTTGGAACTCTAAATCCAACATGGTTTGTAGTAGCTCTTTGAAACTTGACAAAATAAAGGAATTCTAAGTTTTGTCTCTATTATTTGTTTCCTCTTCAAGTAGCCCTATGCAGAAACTGTGGAAAAGCACTTTCATTGAAAGGGGTTGCCAAGCTTCCAAGAAATTACGAGTTTCCGAAATACCAGCAAATATTTTTTCACCCAGTCTGGATGATACGTGGTGGTAATGACAAGTACACAAATCCCACTTGGCTCACCAAATTTTGTTCTTCTAGGTTGAAGCGTTGTTTACAGTAGCAGTTTTTATTTTTAGGTTTCCATCTGTTCTATCCTATATAGATAGATGAATTTGGAACTCTAAATCCAACATGGTTTGTAGTAGCTCTTGCAAAATGACAAAATAAAAGAGTTCTCAGCTTTGTCTCTATAATGTGTTTCCTCTTCAAGTAGCCCAAAGAAGAGATTTTGGAAAAGCACTTTCATTGAAAGGGGTTGCCAAGCTTCCAAGAAAATACGAGTTTCCGAAATAACAACAAATATTTTTTCGCCCAATCTTGATGATACTTGGTGGTAATGACAAGTACACAAATTCCACTTGGCTCACCAAATTTTGTTCTTCTAGGTTGAAGCGTTCGTTTACAGTAGCAGTTTTTATTTTTAGGTTTCCCTCTGTTCTCTCCTATATAGATAGATGAATTTGGAACTCTAAATCCAACATGGTTTGTAGAAGCTTTTTGAAACTTGACAAAATAAAGGAGTTCTCAGTTTTGTCTTTATGGTATATTTCCCCTTCAAGTATCCCTAGGCACAGACTGTGGAAAAGCACTTTCTTTGAGAGGGGTTGCCAAGCTTATAAGAAATAACGAGTTTCCGAAATTCCAGCAAATATTTTTTCACCCAATCTTGATGATACTTGGTGGTAATGATCAGTACACAAATCCCACTTGGCTAACCAAATTTTGTTCCTCTAGGTTAACGCGTTCGTCTACAGTAGCAGTTTTTATTCTTAGGTTTCACTCTGTTCTCTCCTATGTAGATAGATGAATTTGGAACTCAAAATCCAACATGGTTTGTAGTAGCTCTTTGAAACTTGACAAAATAAAGGAGTTCTCAGTTTGTTCTCTATAATTTGTTTACTCTTCAAGGAGCCCTAAGAAAGACTGTGGATAAGCACTTTCATTGAAAGAGGTTGCCAAGCTTCCAAGAAATAACGAGTTTCCGAAATACCAGCAAATATTTTATCACCCAATCTTGATGATACGTGATGGTAATGACAAGTACACAAATCCCACATGGCTCACCAAATTTTGTTCTTCTAGGTTGAAGCGTTCGTTTCAAGTAGCAGTTTTTATTTTTAGGTTTCACTCTGTTCTCTCCGATATAGATAGATGAATTTGGAACTCTAAATCCAACATGGTTTCTAGTAGCTCTTTGAAACTTGACAAAATAAAGGAGTTCTCAGTTTTGTATCTATGGTTTGTTTCCTCTTCAGGTAGCCCTGGGCAGAGACTGTGGAAAAGCACTTTCATTGAGAGGGGTTGCCAAGCTTCTAAGAAATAACGAGTTTCTGAAATACCAGCAAATATTGTTTCACCCAATCTTGATGATAATTGGTGATAATGATCAGTACACAAATCCCACTTGGCTCACCAATGTTTGTTCTTCTAGGTTGAAGTGTTCGTCTACAGTAACAGTTTTTATGTTTAGGTTTCACTCTGTTAATTCCTATCTAGATAGATGAATTTGGAACTCTAAATCCAACATGGTTTGTAGTAGCTCTTTGAAACTTGACAAAATAAAAGAGTTCTCAGCTTTGTCTCTATAATTTGTGTCCTCTTCAAGTAGCCCAAAGCAGAGACTTTGGAAAAGCACTTTCATTGAAATGGGTTGCCAAATTTCCAAGAAATTACGAGTTTCCGAAATACCAGCATATATTTTTTAACCCAATCTTGATGATACTTGGTTTTAATGACAAGTACACAAATCCCACTTGGGTCAGCAAATTTAGTTCTTCTAGGTTGAAGCATTCGTTGACAGTAGCAGTTTTTATTTTTAGGTTTCCCTGTGTTCTCTCCTATATAGATAGATGACTTTGGAACTCTAAATCAACCATGGTTTGTAGTAGCTCTTTGAAACTTGAAAAAAAAACTAGTTCTCAGTTTTGTCTTTATGATTTGTTTCCTATTCAAGTAGCCCTAAGCAGAGACTGTGGAAAAGCACTTTTCATTGAAAGGGTTGCCAAGCGTCCAAGAAATTACGAGTTTCCGAAATACCAGCAAATATATTTTCACCCAATCTTGTTGATACGTGGTGGTAATGATTGGTACACAAATCCCACTTGGCTCACCAAATTTTGTTCTTCTAGGTTGAAGCGTTCATTTACTGTAGCAGTTTTTATTTTTAGGTTTTCCTCTGTTCTCTCCTATATAGATAGATGAATTTGGAACTCTAAATCCAACATGGTTTGTAGTAGATCTTTGAAACTTGACAAAATAAAGGAGTTCTCAGTTTTGTCTCTATGGATTGTTTCCCCTTCAAGTAGCCCTAGGCACAGACTGTGGAAAAGCACTTTCATTGAGAGGTGTTGCCAAGGTTCTAAGAAATAACGAGTTTCCGAAAAAACAGCAAATATTTTTTCACCCAATCTTGATGATACGTGGGGGTAATGACAAGTACACAAATTTGACTTGGCTCAACAAATTTTGTTCTTCTAGGTTGAAGCGTTCGTTTACAATATGAGTTTTTATTTTTAGGTTTCACTATGTTCTCTCCTATATAGATAGATGAATTTGGAACCCTAAATAAAACATGGTTTCTAGTAGCTCTTTGAAACTTGACAAAATAAAGGATTTCTCAGTTTTGTCTCTATGGTTTGTTGCCTCGTCAAGTAGTCCTAGGCACAGACTGTGGAAAATCAATTTCATTGAGTGGGGTTGCCAAGCTTCTAAGAAATAACGAGTTTCCGAAATACCAGCAAATATTTTTTCACCCAATTCTTGATGATACTTGGTGGTAATGACAAGTACACAAATCCCACTTGGCTCACCAAATTTTGTTCTTCTAGGTTGAAGCGTTCGTTTAGAGTAGCAGTTTTTATTTTTAGGTTTCCCTCTGTTCTCTCCTATATAGATAGATGACTTTGGAACTCTAAATCAACCAAGGTTTGTAGTAGCTCTTTGAAACTTGAAAAAAAAAACTAGTTTTCAGTTTTGTCTTTATGATTTGATTCCTCTTCTAGTAGCCCTAAGCAGAGACTGTGGAAAAGCACTTTCATTGAAAGGGGTTGCCAAGCTTCCAAGAAATTACGAGTTTCCGAAATACCAGCAAATATTTTTTCACCCAATCTTGTTGATACGTGGTGGTAATGATCGGTACACAAATCCCACTTGGCTCACCAAATTTTTTTCTTCTATGTTGAAGCGTTCATTTACTGTAGCAGTTTTTATTTTTAGGTTTTCCTCTGTTCTCTCCTATATAGATAGATGAATTTGGAACTCTAAATCCAACATGGTTTGTAGTAGCTCTTTGAAACTTGACAAAATAAAGGAGTTCTCAGTTTTGTCTCTATGGTTTGTTTCCTCTTCAAGTAGCCCTAGGCACAGACTGTGGAAAATCACTTTCATTGAGAGGGGTTGCCAAGCTTCTAAGAAATAACGAGTTTCTGAAATACCAGCAAATATTTTTTCACCCAATCTTGATGATACTTGGTGGTAATGATCAGTACACAAATCCCACTTGGCTCACCAAATTTTGTTCTTCTAGGTTGAAGCGTTCGTCTAGAGTAGCAGTTTTTATGTTTAGGATTCACTCTGTTCTCTCCTATGTAGATAGATGAATTGGGAACTCTAAATCCAACATGGTTTGTAGTAGCTCTTTGAAACTTGACAAAATAAAGGAGTTCTCAGTTTTGTCTCTATAATTTCTTTCCTTTTCAAGTAGCCCTAAGAAAGACTGTGTAAAAGCACTTTCATTGACAGGGGTTGCCAAGCTAACAAGAAATTATGAGTTTCCGAAATACCAGCAAATATTTTTTTACCCAGTCTGGATGATACGTGGTAGTAATGACAAGTACACAAATCCCACTTGGCTCACCAAATTTTGTTCTTCTAGGTTGAAGCGTTGTTTACAGTAGCAGTTTTTATTTTTAGGTTTCCATCTGTTCTATCCTATATAGATAGATGAATTGGAACTCTAACTCCAACATGGTTTGTAGTAGCTCTTTGAAACTTGACAAAATAAAAGAGTTCTCAGCTTTGTCTCTATAATTTGTGTCCTCTTCAAGTAGCCCTAAGCAGAGACTTTGGAAAAGCACTTTCATTGAAAGGGGTTGCCAAGCTTCTAAGAAATAACGATTTTTCGAAATACCAGCATACATTTTTTCACCGAATCTTGATGATACTTGGTGGTAATGACAAGTAAACAAATCCCACTTAGCTCATCAAATTTTGTTCTTCTAGGTTGAAGCGTTCGTTTCAAGTAGCAGTTTTTATTTTTAGGTTTCACTCTGTTCTCTCCGATATAGATAGATGAATTTGGAACTCTAAATCCAACATGGTTTCTAGTAGCTCTTTGAAACTTGACAAAATAAAGGAGTTCTCAGTTTTGTATCTATGGTTTGTTTCCTCTTCAGGTAGCCCTGGGCAGAGACTGTGGAAAAGCACTTTCATTGAGAGGGGTTGCCAAGCTTCTAAGAAATAACGAGTTTCTGAAATACCAGCAAATATTGTTTCACCCAATTTTGATGATAATTGGTGGTAATGATCAGTACACAAATCCCACTTGGCTCACCAATGTTTGTTCTTCTAGGTTGAAGTGTTCGTCTACAGTAACAGTTTTTATGTTTAGGTTTCACTCTGTTACTTCCTATCTAGATAGATGAATTTGGAACTCTAAATCCAATATGGTTTGTAGTAGCTCTTTGAAACTTGACAAAATAAAAGAGTTCTCAGCTTTGTCTCTATAATTTGTGTCCTCTTCAAGTAGCCCAAAGCAGAGACTTTGGAAAAGCACTTTCATTGAAATGGGTTGCCAAATTTCCAAGAAATTACGAGTTTCCGAAATACCAGCATATATTTTTTAACCCAATCTTGATGATACTTGGTTTTAATGACAAGTACACAAATCCCACTTGGGTCACCAAATTTAGTTCTTCTAGGTTGAAGCATTCGTTGATAGTAGCAGTTTTTATTTTTAGGTTTCCCTGTGTTCTCTCCTATATAGATAGATGACTTTGGAACTCTAAATCAACCATGGTTTGTAGTAGCTCTTTGAAACTTGAAAAAAAAAACTAGTTCTCAGTTTTGTCTTTATGATTTGTTTCCTCTTCAAGTAGCCCTAGGCACAGACTGTGGAAAAGCACTTTCATTGAGAGAGGTTGCAAAGCTTCTAAGAAATAACGAGTTTCCGAAATACCAGCAAATATTTTTTTAACCAATCTTGATGATACGTGGTGGTAATGACAAGTACACAACTCCAATTTGGCTCACCAAATTTTGTTCTTCTAGGTTGAAGCGTTCGGCTACAGTAGTCATTTTTATATTTAGGTTTTCCTCTGTTCTCTCCTATATAGATAGATTAATTTGGAACTCTAAATCCAACATGGTTTGTAGTTGCTCTTTGAAACTTGACAAAAAAATGTAGTTCTCAGTTTTGTCTCTATGGTTTGTTTTTTCTTCAATTAGCCCTAAGCAGAGACTGTGGAAAAGCACTTTAATTAAAAAGGGTTGCCAAGCTTCCTATAAATTACGAGTTTCCGAAATACCAGCAAATATTTTTTCACCCAATCTTGATGATACGTGGTGGTAATGACAAGTACACAAATTTGACTTGGCTCACCAAATTTTGTTCTTCTAGGTTGAAGCGTTCGTCTACAGTAGTCGTTTTTATATTTAGGTTTCCTTCTGTTCTCTCCTATATAGATAGATTAATTTGGAACTCTAAATGCAACATTTTTTGTAGTCGCTCTGTGAATCTTAACAAAAAAAAAAGTAGTTCTCAGTTTTGTCTCTACGGTTTGTTTCCTCTTCAAGTAGCCCTAAGTAGAGACTGTGGAATAGCACTTTCATTGAAAGGGGTTGCCAAGTTTCCAAGAAATAACGAGTTTCTGAAACACCAGCAAATATTTTTTCACCCAATCTTGATGATACTTGGTGGTAATGATCGGTACACAAATCCCACATGGCTCACCAAATTTTGTTCTTCTAGGTTGAAGCGTTCATCTACAGTATGAGTTTTTATGTTTACGTTACACTCTTTTCTCTTCTATGTAGATAGATAATTTGGAACTCTAAATCCAACATGGTTTGTAGTAGCTCTTTGAAACTTGACAAAATAAAGGAGTTCTCAGTTTTGTGTCTATAATTTGTTTTCTCTTTAAGTAGCCCATACAGAGATTGTGGAAAAGCATTTTCATTGAAAGGTGTTGCCAAGCTTCCAAGAAATTACGAATTTACGAAATACCATCAAATATTTTTTCACCCAATCTTGATGATACGTGGTGGTAATGATCATTACACAAATCCTACTTGGCTCACCAAATTTTTTTCCTCTAGGTTGAAGCGTTCGTTTACAGCAGCAGTTCTTATTTTTAGTTTTCCCTCTGTTCTCTCCTATATAGATAGATGAATTTGGAACACTTAATTCAACATGGTTTGTAGTAGCACTTTGAAAGTTGACAAAATAAAGGAAATCACTTTTGTCTCAATGGTTTGTTTCCTATTCAGGTAGCCCTAGGCACAGACTGTGGAAAAGCACTTTCATTGAGAGTGGTGGCCAAGCTTCTAAAAATAACGAGTTTCCGAAATACCAGCAAATATTTTTTCACCCAATCTTGATGAAACTTGGTGGTAATGATCAGTACACAAATACCACTTGGCTCACCAAATTATGTTCTTCTAGGTTGAAGCGTTCGTCTACAGTAGCAGTTTTTATGTTTAGGTTTCACTCTGTTCTCTCCTATGTAGATAGATGAATTTGGAACTCTAAATCCAACATGGTTTGTAGTAGCTCTTTGAAACTTGACAAAATAATGGAGTTCTCAGTTTTGTCTCTATAATTTGTTTCCTCTTCAAGTAGCCCTAAGGAGAGACTGTGGAAAAGCACTTTCATTGAAAGGGGTTGCAAGCTTCCAAGAAATTACGAGTTTCAGGAATACCAGCATGTATTTTTTCACCCAATCTTGATGATACTTGGTTTTAATGATCGGAACACAAATCCCACTTGACTCACCAAATTTTGGTCTTTTAGTTTGAAGCGTTCGTTTACAGTAGCAGTTTATATTCTCAGGGTTCCCTCTGTTCTCTCCTATATAGATAGATGAATTTGGAACTCTAAATCCAACATGGTTTGTAGTAGCTCTTTGAAACTTGACAAAATAAAGTAGTTCTCAGTTTTGTCTCTATGGTTTGTTTCCTCTTCAAGTAGGCCTAAGCAGAGACTGTGGAAAAGCACTTTCATTGAAAGGGGTTGCCAAGCTTCCAAGAAATAACGAGTTTCTGAAACACCAGCAAATATTTTTTCACCCAATCTTGATGATACTTGGTGGTAATGATCGGTACACAAATCCCACATGGCTGACCAAATTTGTTCTTCTAGGTTGAAGCGTTCATCTACAGTATGAGTTTTTATGTTTAGGTTTCACTCTTTTCTCTTCTATGTAGATAGATGAATTTGGAACTCTAAATCCAACATGGTTTGTAGTAGCTCTTTGAAACTTGACAAAATAAAGGAGTTCTCAGTTTTGTCTCTATAATTTGTTTCCTCTTCAAGTATCCCTAAGCAGAGACTGTGGAAAAGCACTTTCATTGACAGAGGTTGCAAAGCTTCCAAGAAATAACGAGTTTCCGAAAAACCAGCAAATAATTTTTCACCCAATCTTGATGATACTTCGTGGTAATGATCAGTAAACAAATCCCACTTGGCTCACCAAATTTTGTTCTTCTAGGTTGAAGCGTTCGGCTACAGTAGTCGTTTTTATATTTAGGTTTCCCTCTGTTCTCTCCGATATAGATAGATTAATTTGGAACTCTAAATCCAACATGGTTTGTAGTCGCTCTTTGAAACTTGACAAAAAAAAAAGTAGTTCTCAGTTTTGTCTCTATGGTTTATTTCCTCTTCAAGTAGCCCTAAGCAGAGACTGTGGAAAAGCACTTTCATTGAAAGGGGTTGCCAAGCTTCCAAGAAATAACGAGTTTGTTCTTCTAGGTTGAAGCGTTCGTTTACAGTAGCATTTTATATTTTTATGTTTCCCTCTGTTCTCTCCTATATAGATAGATGAATTTGGAACTCTAAATCCAACATGGTTTGTAGTCGCTCTTGAAACTTGAGAAAAAAAAGTAGTTCTCAGTTTTGTCTGTATGGTTTGTTTCCTCTTCAAGTAGCCCTAAGCATAGGCTTTGGAAAAGCACTTTCATTGAAAGGGGTTGCCAAGCTTCCAAGAAATAACGAGTTTCCGAAATACCAGCAAATATTTTTTCACCCAATCTTGAAGATACTTGGTGGTAATGATCAGTACACAAATCCCACTTGGCTCACCAAATTGTGTTCTTCTAGGTTGAAGCGTTCATGTACACTAGTCGTTTTTATATTTAGGTTTCCCTCTGTTCTCTCCTATATAGATAGATGAGTTTGGAACTCTAAATCCAACATGGTTTGTAGTCGCTCTTAGAAACTTCACCAAAAAATAGTAGTTCTCAGTTTTGTCTCTATGGCTTGTTTCCTCTTCAAGTAGCCCTAGGCACAGACTGTGGAAAAGCACTTTCCTTGAGAGGGGTTGCCAAGGTTCTAAGAAATAACGAGTTTCCGAAATACCAGCACATATTTTTTTCACCCAATCCTGATGATACTTGGTGGTAATGACAAGTACAGAAATCCCACATGGCTCACCAAATTTTGTTCTTCTAGGTTTAAGTGTTCGTCTACAGTAGCAGTTTTGATATTTAGGTTTCACTCTGTTCTCTCCCATATAGATAGATGAATTTGGAACTCTAAATCCAACATGGTTTGTAGAAGCTCTTTGAAACTTGACAAAATAAATTATTTCTCTGTTTTCTCTCTATGGTTTGTTTCGTCTTCAAGTAGCCCTAAGCAGAGACTGTGGAAAATCACTTTCATTGAACGGGGTTGCCAAGCTTCCAAGAAATTACGAGTTTCCGTAATACCAGCAAATATTTTTTCACCCAATCTTGATGATACTAGGTGGTAATGATCAGTACACAAATCCCACTTGGCTCAAGAAATTTTGTTCTTCTAGGTTGAAGCGTTCGTCTACAGTAGTCATTTTTATATTTAGGTTTCCCTCTGTTCTCTCCGATATAGATAGATGAATTTGGAACTCTAAATCCAACATGGTTTGTAGTCGCTCTTTGAAATTTGACAAAAAAAAAGTAGTTCTCAGTTTTGTCTCTATGGTTTGTTTCCTCTTCAAGTATCCCTAAGCAGAGACTGTGGAAAAGCAGTTTCATTGAAAGGGGTTGCCAAGCTTCCAAGAAATTACGAGTTTCCGAAATACCAGCAAATATTTTTTCACCCAATCTTGATGATAATTTGTGGTATTGATTGGTATACAAATCCTACTTGGCTCACCAAATTTTGTTCTTCTAGGTTGAAGCGTTAGTTTACAGTAGCAGTTTTTATTTGTAGGTTTCCCTCTGTTCTCTCCTATATAGATAGATAATTTTGGAACTCTAAATCCAACATGGTTTGTAGTAGCTCTTTGAAACTTGACAAAAAAAGGAGTTCTCAGTTTTCTCTCTATGGTTTGTTTCCTATTCAAGTAGCCCTAGGCACAGACTGTGAAAAAGCACTTTCATTGAGAGTGGTTGCCAAACTTATAAGAAATAACGAGTTTCCGAAATAACAGGAAATATTTTTTCACCCAATCATGAGGGTACTTGGTGGTAATGATCAGTACACAAATCCCACTTGGCTCACCAAATTTTGTATTTCTAGGTTGAAGCGTTCGTTTACAGTAGGAGTTTTTATTTTTAGGTTTCACTATGTTCTCTCCTATACAGATAGATGAATTTGGAACTCTAAATGCAACATGGTTTCTAGTAGCTCTTTGAAACTTGTCAAAATAAAGGAGTTCTCAGTTTTGTCTCTATGGTTTGCTTCATCTTCAAATAGCCCTAGGCACAGACTGGGGAAAAACACTTTCATTGAGAGGTGTTGCCAAGCTTTCAAGAAATAACGAGTTTCTGATATACCAGCTAATATATTTTCACCCAATCTTGATGAAACGTGGTGGTAATGACAAGTACACAAATCCCTATTGGATCAACAAAATTTGATCTTCTAGGTTGAAGCATTAGTTTACAATAGCAGTTTTTATTTTTAGGTTTCCCTCTGTTCTCTCCTATGTAGATAGATGAATTTGGAACTCTAAATCCAACATGGTTTATAGTAGCTCCTCGAAACTTGATAAAAATAGTAGTTCTCAGTTTTTTCTCTATGTTTTGTTTCCTCTTCAAGTAGCCCTGGGCAGAGACTGTGGAAAAGCACATTCATTGAGAGGGGTTGCCAAGCTTCTAAGAAATAACCAGTTTCCGAAATACCAGCAAATATTTTTTCACAAAATCTTGATGATACTTGGTGGTAATGATCAGTACACAAGTCCCACTTGGCTCCCCAAATTTTGTTCTTCTAGGTTGAAGCGTTCGTCTACACTAGTCGTTTTTATATTTAGGTTTCCCTCTGTTCTCTCCTATATACATAGATGAATTTGGAACTCTAAATCCAACATGGTTTGTAGTCGCTCTTTGAAACGTGACAAAAAAAAGTAGTTCTCAGTTTTTTCTCTATGGTTTGTATCCTCTTCAAGTATCCCTAAGAAGAGACTGTGGAAAAGCAGTTTCATTGAAAGGGGTTGCCAAGCTTCCAAGAAATTACGAGTTTCCGAAATACCAGCAAATATTTTTTCACCCAATCTTGATGATACTTGGTGGTAATGATCGGTACAAAAATCCCACTTGGCATACCAAATTTTGTTCTTCTAGGTTGAAGCGTTAGTTTACAGTAGCAGTTTTTATTTTTAGGTTTCCCTTTGTTCTCTCTTATATAGATAGATGAATTTGGAACTCTAAATCCAACATGGTTTGTAGTAGCACTTTGAAACTTGACAAAATAAAGGAGTTCTCAGTTTTGTCTCTATGGCTTGTTTCCTCTTCAAGTAGCCCTAGGCACAGACTGTGGAAAAGCACTTTCATTGAGAGGGGTTGCCAAGCTTCCAAGAAATTACGAGCTTCCGAAATACCAGCAAATATTTTTTCACCCAATCTGGATGATACGTGGTGCTAATGACAAGTACACAAATCCCACTTGGCTCACCAAATTTTGTTCTTCTAGGTTGAAGCGTTCATCTACAGTAGTCGTTTTGATATTTAGGTTTCCCTCTGTTCTCTCCTATATAGATAGATGAATTTGGAACTCTAAATCCAACATGGTTTGTAGTCTCTCTTTGAATCTTGACAAAAAAAAAGTACTTCTAAGTTTTGTCTCTATGGTTTGTTTCCTCTTCAAGTAGCACTAAGCAGAGACTGTGGAAATGCACTTTCATTGAAATGGGTTGCCAAGCTTCCAAGAAATTACGAGTTTCCGAAATACCAGCAAATATTTTTTCACCCAATCTGGATGATACGTGGTGGGAATGACAAGTACACAAATCCCACTTGACTCACCAAATGTTGTTCTTCTAGGTTAAAGCGTTCGTTTACAGTAGCAGTTTATATTTTTAGATTTCACACTGTTCTCTCCTGTATAGATAGATGAATGTGGAACTCTAAATCCAACATGGTTAGTAGTAGCTCTTTGAAACTTGACAAAATAAAGTAGTTCTCAGTTTTGTCTCTATGGTTTGTTTCCTCTTCAAGTAGCCCTAGTCACAGACTGTGGAAAAGCACTTTCATTGAGAGGGGTTGCCAAGCTTCTAAGAAATAACAAGTTTCCGAAATACCAGCAAACATTTTTTTACCAAAACTTGATGATACGTGGTGTTAAAGACAAGAACACAAATCCCACTTGGCTCACCAAATGTTGTTCTTCTAGGTTGAAGTGTTCGTCTACAGTAGTCGTTTTTATATTTAGGTTTCCCTCTGTTCTCCCCATTATATATAGATAAATTTGGAACTCTAAATCCAACATGGTTTGTAGTAGCTCTTTGAAACTTGACAAAAAAAAAGTAGTTCTCAGTTTTGTCTCTATGGTTTGTTTTTTCTTCAAGTAGCCCTAAGCAGAGACTGTGGAAAAGCACTTTCATTCAAAGGGGTGGACAAGCTTCCAGAATTAAAGAGTTTCTGAAATGCCAGCAAATATTTTTTCACCCAATCTTGATGATACTTGGTGGTAATGATCGGTGCACAAATCCCACTTGACTCACCAAATTTGGTTCTTCTAGGTTGAAGCGTTCGTTTACAGTTGCAGTTTTTATTTTTGGTTTCACTCGGTTCTCTCCTATATAGAGAGATGAATTTGGAACACTAAATCCAAAATGGTTTGTAGTAGCTCTTTGAAACTTGACAAAATAAAGGAGTTCTCAGTTTTGTCTCTATTATTTGTTTCCTCTTCAAGTAGCCCTAAGCAGAGGCATTGGAAAAGCACCTTCATTGACAGGGGTTGCCAAGCTTCCAAGAAATAAAGAGTTTCCGAAATACCAGCAAATATTTTTTCACCCAATCTGGATGATACGTGGTGGTAATGACAAGTACACAAATCCCACTTTTCTCACCAAATTTTGTTCTTCTAGGTGGAAACGTTCGTTTACAGTTGCAGTTTTTATTTTTGGTTTCACTCTGTTCTCTCCTATATAGATAGAAGAATTTGGAACACTAAATCCAACATGGTTTGTAGTAGCTCTTTGAAACTTGACAAAATAAAGTAGTTCTCAGTTTTGTCTCTATGGTTTGTTTCCTCTTCAAGTAGCCCTAGGCACAGACTGTGGAATAGCACTTTCATTCAGAGAGGTTGCCAAGCTTCCAAGAAATAACGAGTTTCCGAAATACCAGCAAATATTTTTTCACCCAATCTTGATGATACTTGGTGGTAATGATCTGTTTACAAATCCCACTTGACTGACCAATTTTGTTCTTCTAGGTTGAAGCGTTCTTTTACAGTAGCAGTTTTTATTTTTAGGTTTCCCTCTGTTCTCTCCTATATAGATAGATGAATTTGAAACTCTAAATCCAACATGGTTTGTAGTAGCTCTTTGAAACTTGACAAAATAAAGAAGTTCTCAGTTTTATCTCTATGGTTCGTTTCCTGTTCAAGTAGCCCTAAGCAGAGACTGTGGAAAACCACTTTCATTGAAAGGGGTTGCCAAGCTTCCAAAAAATTACTAGTTTCCGAAATACCAGCAAATATTTTTTTACCCAATCTTGATCATACGTGGTGGTAATGACAAGTACACAAATCCCACATGGCTCACCAAATTCTGTTCTTCTAGGTTGAAGCGTTCGTTTCCAGTAGCAGTTTTTATTTTTGGTTTCACTCTGTTCTCTCCTATATAGATAGATGAATTTGGAACTCTAAATCCAACATGGTTTGTAGTATCTCTTTGAAACTTGACAAAAAAAGGAGTTCTCAGATTTGTCTCTATGATTTGTTTCCTCCTCAAGTATCCCTAAGCAGAGACTGTGGAAAAGCACTTTCATTGAAAGGGGTTGCCAAGCTTCCAAGAAATTACAAGTTTCCGAAATATCAGCAGACAGTTTTTCACCCAATCTTGATGATACTTGGTGTTAATGACAAGTACACAAATCCCACTTGACTCACCAAATTTTGTTCTTCGAGGTTGAAGCGTTCGTTTACAGTAGCAGTTTTTATTTTTAGGTTTCACTCAGTTCTCTCCTATATAGATAGATGAATTTGGAACTCTAAATCCAACATGGTTTGTAGTACCTCTTTGAAACTTCATAAAATAAAGGAGACCTCAGTTTTGTCTCTATGATTAGTTTCCTCTTCAAGTAGCCCTAGGCACAGACTGTGGAAAAGCACTTTCATTGAGAGGGTTTCCCAGGCTTCTAAGGAATAACGAGTTTCCAAAATACCAGCAAATATTTTTTCACCCAATCTTGATGATACGTTTTGGTAATGATCAGTACACAAGTGCCACTTGGCTCACCAAATTTTGTTCTTCTAGGTTGAAGCGTTCGTTTACAGTAGCTGTTTTTATTTTTTGGTTTCACTCTGTTCTCTTCTATATAGATAGATAAATTTGGAACTCTAAATGCACATGGTTTGTAGTAGCTCTTTGAAACTTGACAAAATAAAGTAGTTCTCAGTTTTGTCTCTATGATTTGTTCCTCCTCATGTATCCCTAAGCAGAGACTGTGGAAAAGCATTTTCATTGAAAGGGGTTGCCAAACTTCCATGAAATTACGAGTTTCCGAAATACCAGCAAATATTTTTTCACCCAATTTGATGATACTTGGTGGTATTGATCAGTACAACAATCCCACTTGACTCACCAAATTTTGTTCTTCTATGTTGAAGCATTCGTCGACAGTAGCAGTTTTTATATTTAATTTTCACTCTGTTCTCTTCTATATAGATAGATGAATTTGGAACTCTAAATCCAACATGGTTTGTAGTAGCTCTTTGAAACTTGACAAAAAAAGTAGTTCTCAGTTTTGTCTCTATGATTTGTTTCCTCTTCAAGTAGCCCTAAGGAGATACTGTGGAAAAGCCCTTTCATTGAAAGGAGTTGCCATGCTTCCAAGAAATTATGAGTTTACGAAATACCAGCAAATATTTTTTCACTCAATCTTGACGATACCGGGTGGTAATGACAAGTACACAAATCCCGCTTGGCTTACCAAATTTTGTTCTTCTAGGTTAAAACGTTCGTTTACAGTAGAAGTTTTTATTTTTAGGTTTCACTTTGTTCTCTAATATATAGATAGATGAATTTGAAACTCTAAATCCAACATGGTTTGTAGTAGCTCTTTGAAACTTGACAAAATAAACGAGTTCTCACTTTTGTCTCTATGGTTTGTTTCCTCTTAAAGTAGCCCTAGGCACAGACTGGGGAAAAGCACTTGCATTGAGAGGGTTTGCCAAACTTCTAAGAAATAACGAGTTTCCAAAATACCAGCAAATATTTTTTCACCCAATCTTGATGATACTTGGGGGTAATGATCAGTACAAAAATACCACTTGGCTCACCAAATTGTGTTCTTCTAGGTTTAAGTGTTCGTCTACAGTAGTAGTTTTTATATTTAGGTTTTACTCTGTTCTCTCTTATGTTGATAATTGAATTTGGAACTCTAAATCCCACATGGTTTGTAGTAGCTCTTTGAAACTAGACAAAATAAAGGAGATCTCAGTTTTGTCTTTATGGTTTGTTTCCTCTTCAAGTAGCCCTAGGTACAGACTGTGGAAAAGCACTTTCATTGAGAGGGTTTCCCAAGCTTCTAAGAAATAACGAGTTTCCGAAATACCAGCAAATATTTTTTCACCCAATCTTGATGATACGTGGTGGTAATGATCAGTACACAAATGCCACTAGGCTCCCAAAATTTGTTCTTCTAGGTTGAAGCGTTCATTTACAGTAGCAGTTTTTATTTTTAGGTTTCACTCTGTTCTCTCCCATATAGATAGATGAATTTGGAACTCTAAATCCAATATGGTTTGTAGTAGCTTTTTGAAACTTGACAAAATAAAGGAGTTCTCAGTTTTGTCTCTATGGTTTGTTTCCTCTTCAAGTAGCCCTAGGCACAAAGTGTAGAACAGCACTTTCATTGAAAGGGGTTGCCAAGCTTCTAAGAAATAACGAGTTTCCGAAATACCAGCAAATATTTTTTCACCCAATCTTGATGATACTTGGTGGTAATTACAAACACACAAATCCCACTTGGCTCACCAAATTTTGCTCTTCTAGGTTGAAGCGTTCGTTTACAAGAGCAGTTTATATTTTTAGGTTTCCCTCTGTTCTCTCCTATATAGATAGATGAATTTGGAACTCTAAATCCAACATGGTTTGTAGTAGCTCTTTGAAACTTGACAAAATAAACATGTTCTCAGTTTTGTCTCTATGGTTTGTTTCCTCTTCAAGTAGCCCTAAGCAGAGACTGTGGAAAAGCACTTTTATTGAAAAGGGTTGCCAAGCTTCCAAGAAACTACGAGTTTATAAATACCAGCAAATATTTTTTCACCCAATCTTGATGATACTTGGTGGTAATGATAAGTACACAAATCCCACTTGGCTCACCAAATTTTGTTCTTCTAGGTTGAAGCCTTCGTTTACAGTAGCAGTTTATATTTTTAGGTGTCCCTCTGTTCTCTCCTATATAGATAGATTAATTTGGAACTCTAAATCCAACATGGTTTGTAGTAGCTCTTTGAAACTTGAGAAAATAAAGGAGTTCTCAGTTTTGTCTCTATGATTTTTTCCTCCAGTATCCCTAAGCAGAGACTGTGGAAAAGCACTTTCATTGAAAGGGGTTGCCAAGCTTCCAAGAAATTACGAGTTTCCGAAATACCAGCAAACAGTTTTTCACCCAATCTTGATGATACTTGGTGTTAATGACACGGACACAAATCCCACTTGGCTCACCAAATTTTGTTCTTCGAGGTTGAAGCATTCGTTTACAGTAGCAGTTTTTATTTTTAGGTTTCACTTAGTTCTCTCCTATATAGATAGATGAATTTGGAACTCTAAATCCAACATGGTTTGTACTACCTCTTTGAAACTTCATAAAATAAAGGAGACCTCAGATTTGTCTCTGTTGTTTGTTTTCTCTTCAAGTAGCAATAGGCACAGACTGTGGAAAAGCACTTTCATTATAGGGTTTCCGAAGCTTCTAAGAAATAATGAGTTTCCGAAATACCAGCAAATATTTTTTCACCCAATCTTGATGATACGTGGTGGTAATGATCAGTACACAAATGCCACTAGGCTCACCAAATTTTGTTCTTCTAGGTTGAAGCGTTCGTTTACAGTAGCTGTTTTTATTTTTTGGTTTCACTCTGTTCTCTTTTATATAGATAGATGAATTCAGAACACTAAATCCAACATGTTTTGTAGTAACTCTTTGAAACTTGACAAAATGAAGGAGTTCTCAGTTTTGTCTCTATGTTTTGTTTCCTCTTCAAGTAGTCCTAGGCACAGACTGTGCAAAAGCATTTTCATTGGGAGGGGTTGCCAGGCTTCTAAGAAATAACGAGTTTCCGATATACCAGCAAATATTTTTTCACCCAATCTTGATGATCCGTGGTGGTAATGATCAATACACAAATGCCACTTGGCTCACTAAATTGTGTTCTTCAAGTATGAAGCATTCATTTACAGTAGCAGTTTTTATTTTTAGGTTTCACTCTGTTCTGTCCCATATAGATAGATGAAATTGGAACTCTAAATCCAACATGGTTTGTGGTAGCTCTTTGAAACTTGACAAAATAAAGGAGTTCTCAGTTGTGTCTCTATGGTTTGTTTCCTCTTCATGCCCCCTAAGCAGAAACTGGGGAAAAGCACTTTCATTGACAGGGTTTGCCAAGCTCCCAAAAAATTACGGGTTTCCGAAATACCAGCAAATATTTTTTCACCCAATCTTGATGATACTTGGTGGTAATTACAAATACACAAGTCCTATTTGTCTCCCCAAATTTTGCTCTTCTAGGTTGAAGCGTTCGTTTACAAGAGCAGTTTTTATTTTTAGGTTTCCCT